>NW_019265877.1:619747-679324 GCF_002742605.1 Olea europaea var. sylvestris | reverse complement strand
AGGGGGGGGGGGGTTATGAAGCATTGCCTCTTGCCATCCTCTGTAAAATTGTGTCGGAATATATAAAAATTTGTATATGAATTGGTAAAAATTAGCGAGATACAAAGAGAGAATAGGGAAGAAAAAAAACCTGGGATAATAATAGGGTATACGTCTTTTGTGGGTTAATTTTTTCATCTGAATAATCTTCTTGCATTTCTTATAATGGAGTTTTTAATTTAGAAGACCCAATTTGTGTTTCATGGTTTAGTGAAATGGAAAATGATTTAACATTTCTTAATGGGGTATTTTTAGAGATAGAAATAGGGGAATTTACAGGTCCAAAAATAGAAGGGTAAAAATGTAAATTGACAATTTTACCTCTTATTTAATTGTTAATTTGAGTCAAACATTTTATATAAGGCTTGATTGACGGATAAGTAGATATAATCTGTTAAATGGACTACCGTTGCAATGAAAATTAACGATTTGGGATTGTAGCTGTAAAAATAAAAGGTTAAATTTTATTTTACAATAAAATGAAAGGTTTGGAACCTCTATTGCAATTTTTCCTTTTTAAATATGAGTTATTAACCTATCATTTGTGCACAGTGCACTACCTACCTAACAAAAATTATCTATTTGATAGTTAAAAATTGAAATTGTGTATTAAGGATTGTTATACCTTATTAATTAAAACTAAAGAATATAAATAAAGGATAAAGAAAAAAAAAAAAAGCTGCTTCCTAATGTTCAAACGGGCGGTTTCGATGGTGGGAACCCTGTTTGCGCAGTTCTGAAATAAGAGGGATCTTAATGCCTATTTCGATAGGTTGAGGACCTTCAATGTCACACTTAACAAAGATTGAAGACTCCAATGAAATTTATCTCTATTATATGCCGGCCGGAGGCAGAGGCTGAAACTTCCCACCCGTGCTCCTCACCTATTCCCCCTCCAACCACGCACACATACTGTGAATCCCGAAGATAATGGCGGAGCAGCCAATCAAATTCGGCATACTGGGTTGTGCTGACATAGCACGAAAAGTCTCTCGGGCAATAATCCTCTCTCCAAATTCCAATCTTTACGCCGTCGGCAGCCGATCTTTGGAAAAAGCTGTCAAATTCGCCAAGGAAAATGGTTTCCCGGAATCTGCTAAGGTGTATGGATCGTATGAAGCAGTTTTGGATGACCCAGATGTGGATGCTGTCTATATGCCTCTGCCCACCAGCCTGCACGTGAAATGGGCGGTCCTGGCTGCCCAGAAGAAGAAGCATTTGCTTTTGGAGAAGCCCGTGGCGCTGAACGTGAAGGAACTGGATGTGATTCTTGAGGCGGTCGAATCCAGTGGGGTACAGTTTATGGATTCTACCATGTGGATGCATAATCCCAGGACTGCTGCAATGAAAGAGTTCCTCTCCAATTCGGAACTTTTTGGTGAACTCAAATCAGTAAGTTTAAAATCTGTTGGTTGTTTTATGTAAGAATTCGTCTTATTGTAAAGATGGAATTGAATTGAAGGAATTAAATTGTTTAAAAATTATTTTTCTGACAATTATAAATTATTGTGTTTAATCAGTATAATTTTTCACGTGAAAAATATTAAAAAAAATGTTTTTTAGTTTTTGTTTGGCTTTGTTTTATATGAAAATTGTCAATTAAAATGATAGAATTTACTGATATTGAGGATAAAATTTGTTTTCATTGTCAAAAAATAAAAAAATCAAGAAAATAATCTATTTTATGGTATTCGTTTGATTTTATTTTACATAAAAATTGTCAATTAAAGGAAAATAATTTTTTACAATAATTTTTAGAATTTGTTAACTTTGCCAAAATAAAAAAACGAAAAAAAAAATAAAAAAAAATATATATATATACAATAACCGGAAAACCAATTCTCACTTTTCCCTAAAAACCAAGAAAATTCCAAAATTCAAGAAAAGCAAGAACTTGAATTCCATGAAAAAAATAAGAAAAATGCTACACGTACAGCACACTATATAACTTTGTTGACAGCCCTCTCACATATAGGGGGTGGGGTCCGCGATTAAAATGGTCCGCGATTAAAATAATCCCGGCCCCACATTTGTGATAGGGTGGTAAAAATTTACAGCATCTAGATGCTGTACGAACAACGTTTCTAAAAAAATAAACCTATCAAATACCTTAAAGTTGAAAAATGTAGTTCAAATTCCATTTTCCATGAAAAATTTATCCCTATCAAACATAAATGTGTTATCTTGTGCAAATACTTTTTGTTTGTTTTATTGGATAAACAGTACGTTATCGGTACAAATTTCCGAAATGGATAATGTTTTCTTATGATCTTCGCACGTCCCATGTTTTTTTTTTTTTTTTCCCCTTAATTAAGATAAAAGTAATGTTTGTCATATTAAAAATGATTGTTGGAAATATAATTCAGATTGGGGAAATGATAGTGATGACATTAATATATATTGTATTAAGTTTTTTAGAGGTTGTAACTTGCTTAATAAATGGCTCTATCATTTACTCTGATACTTTAAAGTTGATTCAGTCTTCTACATTAATGCATGTAAATGAAAATAAATCTCTTGTCAATTCTGCAGATAAATAGCTGCTTCACATTTGCAGCTAAACAAGATTTTCTGGAGAATGACATTCGTGTGAAGCCGGATCTTGATGCTCTCGGTGCTCTTGGTGATGCCGGGTGGTATTGCATCCGATCAATTTTGTGGGCTTCCGATTTCGAGCTGCCGAAAACAGTACTTGCATTGCGTAACCCTGTTTTCAACAAGGCAGGAGTTATTCTAGCATGCAGCGCATCTTTGTATTGGGAAGATGGGAAAGTAGCCACTTTCCACTGCTCTTTCTTGGCCAACTTGGCAATGGACGTAACCGTTGTTGGAACAAATGGCACATTGCATCTACATGACTTCATTATTCCATTTGAAGAGAAAAAGGCATCATTTTCGGTCTCTGTGAAATCAGGATTCACCGAGCTTGTGACTGGGTGGGAGCCTAAGCCGAGTGAGCACCATGTGATGACAGACCTCCCTCAAGAAGCCCTAATGGTGAAGGAGTTTTCTAGACTGGTTGGAAGCATTAAATTTGATGGTTCCAAACCTGAGATTAAGTGGCCAACCCTTAGCAGGAAGACACAACAGGTTTTGGATGCTGTCAAGCTGTCAATTGAGAGAGGTTTTGAAATTGTTGAGGTCTAGACTTATAATGCTTTCTATCTTGCCGGGTCGGCCTTTTCCCTGCATGGGATTTGTGCTTGTCATGTTTCAAATTAATTATTGCCTTTTTATTGTGTGATTAATGTTCGATCATAGTGTCTTGTAGAAAAATTGTTTTTGTTTCCTGGTTGAGTTCCTGGTTTCTCTGATTGGAATAAAAGTGACACTATGATTGTGAATATGCGTGTTCCTTTCTGAAAATATTTCTACATATTTTCGTTCAATTATCCAGAATATAATTAGCAATCTTCATTAGAAGTACCAAGAAGTAGATGGTCATCTGAAATGTTAGAACTTTTTGACCTTATTTGTCTTGCATCAAAGAAGGTTTCTGAGTGTAGTTCATTGTTGTTGGTCACGGTCATAGATAATTGATATTAGAATATATTGTTTCCAGTTCCTAGTATTTATAATTTTTAATAGCATTGATTAATTTGTAGAACTAGACTCGGTCATGAAATAAATCATCACGCTTGTGGTGCAACAAAGTGAATCAATATATTTCTTTCCACAATATTGTATGCTTCGTCCTTGCCTTTTTGTGCATATTTATTATTTAGCGGTTTTGGAGTATGAATGTACTCGTTGATATTTGTTTGCTATTTTATTTACTTATCCAATAGTTTCCCTAATAATCATGAACTTGTTTTCATGTTCTGCAATTTCTCCACATTGACTTCTCGTATATTATTGGTTGCTCTAAAAGAAAAGTGATAATACTTTTTATGTAGCAATGCTTCAAACGGCTGATTCTTCCTTTTGGTATGCTTCTAGCCTTTTATATCACATAACAGTCTCATGCTTAGAATGTTTCACCTTTCATACTCTTCTCTAACTATTTGATTGTGATAGACCCTCAATCCCATAGCTACAATCGGGTCATCTGTATTCCAGAAGGTTCACATAGTTTGGTAGAGGGTCAAAAGTGTAATAAGGTATAGTAAAGGATTGCCTATGAATTGATGGGGGAAATAATAGGGAAGGGGAAAAGAGAAAAAGATTGTGAAGAATCTAGTAGAGAGATGAGGCCTTTCGAATACCCTGAGAATTCTTTCATTTAATTCAATGTCATCGTTTCATTTACAGTGTGTTAAGCTTTTTGTCAATCAATAAACAATACATATTTCACCACATTTCATTTCTGCTATCTTCTAGTAAACTCCCAGTGATTGATCTGGGCTAATAATTCCTGGATAACAGATTCCCAGGGCTTCCAATAGAGCGGCAACAGCAGCTAATCCACAGGAAATTACTCAGCAACTTCAGGGTCCTATCAGATTTCACCTAGAATATTGAAAGATTTCAAATTTTTGAGATCGATTGGACTCTACAAAAAATGACATTCTTCTGAAGCCATATTTTGATGCACTTGATCACTTGGCACAGTATTGCCTAAAGATGATCTCCTATAATTATAATTGTGGACTTTGTAAAGCATTTTTGTTCATGCAATTCTGTTTTCAACAAAAATGGGTTGGTTGTTTAGCTCTCTTCCTATTATGAAAACAGGAGATTTGTGTTATTCTATTGAGTTTTGTCCACAAATTTGACCACTGATTGCACTGTACTTAAGATGTGTTTGTAGCTTCTTGAATTCATTATTCACTTCCAAGATCCAGTTTAGCTTCATAGTCATCCTGTGGATCTTACAGTGTCCCTCATTTATATGACGACAAATATGGAGCATTTACTGAATAACTAAATTATCCACTTCCTAAAAGCTTTATTTTCCATTCTATTCCTAATTTTTAGGATATTGGTAAATGTTAATCCATTGTGGAGCACTAGATTGTGTACCATATGTATATCCGTCTAATGATTTGTACTGACAGCTGCTCCTTGCACTGGGCTGTGTTGGAAGTAGAGGAAGAAATATTCAACTTGGAAGATCTTGGAGCTTGATATTAATTCACAAGGCAGGTGAATCTGACAGTTTTGTACATCATCCAATGATTTTTTATGGTTACCTTGTTAGACTGATGGATGAGTAGTTATTTGTTTTAAGTCATGTTATTTCTTGCTATAAACGTGTGTAAATACATAGATCGTAATTCTTTTGTATTTTGTCTAAAAACGTTGTGTATGGTATTCTCCTCCTCCAAGCTCTTCTGCATCTTTTACTTTCCTATCTCCATATCAGAACATCTTTATGGTTTCGGAGCCATATCGGCTCCAACAAGTAAAACAGTTCTCCCTTTGATGTAATGAAGAACCAAGAAGAAATCGTTGCTCAGTCCACTGCTATAAACGAGAAACCCGCCTCTAATAAACCCATTTCCTACTCGAGGCTTACCACCACTGCAAACATAAACACCGCAAACCCCTATATTAATTATCATCCACATAATACTCGATCCTTCATATTCGAGACTTCAAGTTCCTTTCCCTATTCAGTTTTCCAAATAAATCTACCATGGCATCAGGTAGAGGCGTAGAGCTTGTTCATCATTCATCAATCATTACCCACTCAGCCAAACTCTCACAGTGAAGTTGGACTCAACGAATTACCTCCTTTGGAAAACCAACTATTATATGTAATAATAGCAAACGGGAGAAAGAATTTTATTGATGGTACATGGCCTTGTCCTCCAGAAGTTCTAGATTTGCTGCAACAAAATAAGGAATAAATCCCATGTATACACAGGAGTTGTTTATGCCTCTTTCAGTGAAAGGAAGATGGAGCCAAATTGTTGGATACTTGATGATGTATAAAATCTAGGTTTCTCGAGTTCAAGGAAGAAATTCAGAGCATAAAAAAGGGTAATCTCTCCGCTGATGAATATGCTACCATTTTGAAAGATCTTACCCATAAACTTGCAGCCACAGGCCCACAGCAGAGCCCGTCTAAAATAGGGATCAGATTTTGTATCTGTTTTAGGGATCAGTGCTCTTGTTACATCTATTAACTATAGAACTGATCAACTGAGTATTGATGAAATAATTAGCTTGGTTATGAGCTATGATTTTAAACTTCCGAGACAAAATTCTGTAGAGCAACCATTTTGCTCAAGTCTGTTTGGCTGATTATCAGGAAACAAAACTATTAAACACTGAACCAGAAATACATTCCAAATTTTAATCCAACTGGTCCTTTCAGTTTTCACACTTGATCTTAATACCAAAGTCAAACCATCAACAAGCCAAATAGTCCAATGCCACAATTTAGACCAAATTTTCCTCAAATTCAAGCTGGTGTTCCTGGAAGAATCGCACGGACAACAAATTCTTTTCTAAATATCTATCCAGGCAAACCTTTTTAGTTTCAATCTAGGTCTCAATAGTTCGTCGCTACAATATAGATTAAATTTTTCTCAAACTCAAGCTGGAATTCTTTGTAAAACCACTTAGACAACTGAAGTGGAATATGAGTGCTGAATTAAGCCAAAATGTCAAATATGTGGTACAATGGGACATACTGCCTTTGTGTGCCACCATAGGACTCACTTGAATTACTAGCCTCAAGTAAATCATCCAATGGACGCTATGATGGTAAATGCTATCTTCACACCACCACCACAATGGCAACAACATGAAGGTATCTATCCAATACAGACTATTATGGCAATAGCAGAAATGGCAACTCCTAGCTGTCCAACATGAAGCGTGGTACATGGATTCAGGGACTTCCCATCACCTAACTCCATATTTTTCCAACTTGAGCCATTTGTTCCTTATCGAGGCAATGGGCAAGTCATGGTTGGCAATTTTATGAGACTAAGCATTTTAAATACTGGAATTTTTACTACCAAATCAACAGTCCTTTAATTGACACATCTTGGTGGAATTCAACATTTTTCTTGGTGAAGGATCTATGTTCGAAGAACTTCTTCAGGGCATCCTTGATCAAGGTCTCCTCTAACTGAGCACCCCCTCAATGGTTGAGTCTTTGTCTTCTAATTAAAGTTCTCTTCTTAGTGTAAATGTCATCATAGACTACAAAAAGGACACCAATACCTAGCATAACTGACTCAGGCGTCCTTCTTCCTGAGGAGTTGTAATATGCAAGTGGCAAATAACTCTAAGTCAGACTTTTGTAATTCCTTTCAAGTTGCTAAAAATCACATGCTACCTTTTGCAGAGCTGGACAGGAACAAGAAAATACCATCGTGATTTGGATTGAATCTCGATGAAACAATACATCAATGAGAAGTTAATTCGATAAGTTTAGTGACTTCCTAAGGCGAGGCAGGCGAGATTGTCGCCTCAATCCAAAACTCAATTGGGGCCCAATTGAGTATTTCAGTTAATTTTAAAGCTCGATTATTTGAAATTTATTGACGCAATGTATGGCAGCATGGACTTATGGACCCTTTTAATTTTTGAAAAATCAGTTCATATTGGCCCTAATAATTTCCTGTTGCAATTATGAGGCTTCAGTTTCGTGCCGCTAAGTGCAGCATGACTTCTTTTGAAATGTTGCTTGTCTAATAGACGAATACTTTGTGAATGTGAACTAAGAGTGTTAAGGATTCCCATCTCGTTCTTAATCATTTTGGTTTAGAACTTGTTGAATTTATGTTCTTACTTATATCTTTTTTCTTGAGGCAGCAAAGATGGTAGATGGTTCAAAGGTTCTGTATTTTGAACAGGTCAGAATTTGTGTTACATCTTGAACATGTTTTCTTTGTTCTGTCAATTTACATAGTACCAGCAAAATGTTGAATTTGTAATCGAATTCTCAAGTGTGCAGGAATTTTGGAGAACTTCTCCAACCATTTCAGCAGGTACATTCAAAATTTATCGTGTCTCACCCAATGCAGTAGTTATAACTTTTAAACATCAGCTGTGTTTGGATTTTGACATTAGTGCAGTGCTCTTCCAAAATTGGGTATTGCTGTTGAAGCATTTTTACCTCTAAATCTGCAAGTTTATTTGATTATAATGTAAATTTTTTGAATATTACATTTTGTTTGTAGTTTTATTGTTGAGTTTTAAGTTAACAAATTTAGTTCCCAAAAACTCTTATGAATGAAAAAATTTGAATGCAGGCTACGACTTGAGGCCCAATTTCTAAAGTTCGTTTCAGCCTCGAAAATCTCAGTTATGGTCTTGACCTTTCGTAATCATTCAGCAACAATCGAACCGTTTAGTTCATTCTGATTCGTAGAGACTTTTTTGTGTTAATTCAAGAATTTATTTTTATTTATTTATTTATTTTCCTGATGCCTCACGTTTCACTTGCCTTTATTTACTCAAAACAAAAGATTAGACGCTGCCCACATTCTTAACATTTCAAAACACATGGTAAAGTCACAATTTGATACAAAATAAAATTTCTAATAAAGAACAAGGAATTGAGCATAGAATTTCTCGTTGGAGGTAGCTTTCAAAATGTATTTTCGGAAAGTAATAATCTACAATGATACTATCTTTAATGTAAAGAAAAAGTGCATCAACAATCTTAAAGGATAAAAGGTTAAATACAGAAAGAAAAGGATAAATTCTTGAACTTTATAAGTCATATACTGTTACACTGTTCAAAACTTATTGTCAGGCTCTCAGCCATATATTTGTCTACTTTTACAACCATTGGATTATTCAATTTTAAATGCATATTAATTATAGTGTGTTTTTCTTGAAATTTCAATGCAACTCTTAGATGTTGAAATTTAGCTGATGCGATGATGTTCTTAAGAATATCTAGAACTCGCTCGTCGGACTTACAATAATTGAGTTGAACTTCTTCATTTTTATTTTCTAATAAAAGGTGGTACTTTATTGCAATGTCGTCTAAAGTCCATAATTGACTAGCATCTGTGAACGAAATAAATATAAAATTAGACTCCTAAAAAGTTACACTACCTAAGGAAATAAATAAAAAACTAAACTCCTAAAAAGTTACGCTACCCAATTGAGCCCTCGTGGCCTCATTGTTTGGTAAAAATGTATTTTGAATCCAAAATAACATTAATGAATCATGGACTTGGCCGGCCCTTCGAATACTTTTTCTTTGTCCTGGTCCCACCTCTTCAATAATGATATTTAGTCTCGTCGCCTTCTCGACTTTGCCCATCAAAAATTTGCAAATGGACAAGAGTGGAGGACAAGAAGAGATTCCCAATTCCATCTCCATCTCCATCTCCATTTGCAACTAATAATATTGTCTTTTCATTTTAAGAGTTGAAATTAATTTTTGTTTCGAAACAGTAGTTTATTTACTTTTATCATTCTTTTAGAAAGTAATGGATTTATCGACTTTTGTGACAAAAATGATTGTGTTATTTATGAAATTTGGTTTTCGAAATCAATAAATTAATGGACTCTTTAAGCTACATAATCTTTTTTTGTATAAATTAATCAAGAATATTGCAAAAAGTAATTGATTTTCCCCCCAAAGTGGAGCAACCAACCATCTACTCTTCTTTCATCTCTGCCTCCCGGGGCATATTTCAGTGGTGCAAAAGATAAGAGCGAGGTAATTTCCACCTTACTAACAGTCGTAGTATGAGGGTTCGATTCCTGAAATATGGAATTGGTTTCTTTGTGGGCACCAGTGTACGAACAAGCTCTTGTTCTCTAACCTGCTGGGGCACATCCTGAGATTTACCTCCCTCACGATACTCCAAAGACGGGGCGATGGGAACTTTCAAGGTTGGGGTTCAACCTTCTTTTTTTATTTTATTTATTTATTTATTTTTTTCCATCTCTAGTTTGGATTTTCACCCAACCCCATCCCTGCATCATTGCTGACAACTTAGGTTACGTACCGTAACAATTAATTAAGATTAATTAAAATAAACCACGATCTTCACATTTTCCAAGGAATTTTACAATTTTAATAAAATATATATAATAATGACCCCTAGTCTCATTTTTAGACCAACAACGCTGAATTTGCCAATTTCAAGAGATTATTTAAATACAAGATACTCTTTATTTTAGAGAATCAATTATTAAAAATAAGTACCAAAAAATTAACTATCTTAACTTCTTAAAATAAAGAATGGATTTTGCTCTCCAAAATTCCTTTAGAAATTAATAGAATTATCGACTTATATGACAAAAATGATTATGTTAATTTATGACGTTTATTTTTTATATTAATAAACTAATGGACTCTTAAGCTACATTCAATACTTTTGTTGTATAAATTAATCAAGAATCTTGCAAAAATAATTTATTTTTTTCCCCAATTGGAACAACTCCAGCTTTGCTTGAAACTGCCGCGTCAAGGATTCGAATCTTGAAATATGGATTTGGCTATTGGATAAGTGCAAGTGTACAAGCAGTCTTCCACTCTGTACTCTTGGAGGCATAACTTACGATTTACCTCCCTCACGATACTTCATGACAGGGGCGGTGAGGAACCTTTAAGATTGGGGTTCAACTTTTTTTTTTCTTCCGCCTTTGGATTTTCACCTGACCTCCTCGCTCTATTATTACTGACAACTAAGCTTACATGACGTAACAATTAATTAAGATTAGTTTAAGAGTTTTTCCTCTTGGGCAAGCTCTATCCAAAGTTCCAAACAGAGATGTGACGTCCCCTATTGGCCCGATATTTGTAGCAACGCCCTTTAGTTTAACGATGTTCACATTTTCCAAGGCATTTACATTTTTAATAACATAAATAAATTATTATTAACCCCAAGCCTCATTTTTAGACCCATGAGATTTTCAAAACATTGTCCCGAAAAAGATAAGAGGGTCAAAGTCCAATTGAAGTTAAACTAATATCGGCCCGAAAATTTAGTTAATTAGTTAAATAAAATGTTATATAGATATGTATTATTTTAAAAAAATTAATTACTATATAGCTATATACTTTTTAAAAAATTAATATTAAGTTATTAATATTTTAAATTTTTAACATTTGTTAATTAATTTTTAATAACCATTTAATCACAAAAATTAAATGAGCCAAAAATCACAAAACTTGACAAAACTGTATCCGGTTAACCGGAAATCGGTTGAATTGGTCATTTTCCAGATTTTTTTTATGATTTCTATATTTTCGATTATAAGACTACAATCGAACTGGTCGTCGGACCGATTTGCGATTTTTCCATCGAGCCGGTTAGATTTTCAAAACATTGCTCTAAATACAAAAATATTCTCTATTTTAAAAAGACAATTTTTAAAAATAAGTTCCAATAAACTATCTATTTTGTTGTAAATAATATATTTATTAGTGAATGACAATTATATCCCTACAATCCTAATAATTATTACTGTTACGCTCCTATTTGAATCACTTCGAAAAGTCTATCGCTACGTCATACGAGGTGTCCAACACCCATTCGAAGTGGTTTCGAAGTGACTCCACCACTAATGTTGGTGAGCTGCTAACGCGCTGCGAGGCACAAACAATTCTACTAAACCAACCAAAGCGTTCTTGCCTCTGACGTCGAAGTGCAATGCACTCCGAGGATTTTTGTTAGAGGATCCGCTGCCAATTTCAGAATGTCAAGATCCTTTCTGCCCCCAACGTTTAATTGATTTGACGTTTCCATGGGCCTAGTTGATGTGACGTATCAACTTTATGTCAACTCAACTCGAGAGAAGTTATTACCCGCCCACTCTATAGACGCGGCTGATTGACGCCTATGAACAGATGCCTCACACCGTCAGATGCATACACGTGTCCCACATCTAACTGCTCTTCTCAACTATAAATACCCAAGGTTTGATAAGAGACAAAGATAATGAAACTCTTACAACTTAGCACTCCATAACAAGTAAATATATATTCTCCTCCCCACCCTTTTTGCATAACATTGGCACTGTTTCGATTATCAGAAGCTAACTTGATCGTCGAAGTGTATACGGTCGCCGCCACCATCGCTGGTTCCAGCCGTGTGCATCTGACCGTGCGTTGACTGTGTGCAGGGAGGATTACGTGGAGCAGCTATCAGTTGGCCACGTGGAAGGTCCAATTCGCGAGGTCAACAGATTGGCGCCGTCTGTGGAAACTACTTCCCATCCAAAGTTCTACATTATCCACTGGAAAACCCTTGACTTACCCTGAAAATGGGACATTCTTGAAAAAGAACAAAGTCGAATTACAACCCAGATCCTCATCACCCTTGAAAAAGGAGTAGATAAGATGAGTTCCAGCAATGAGGATGCAAACCCCAGGATGGATGCCTCTGAAGAAGAGGTGCTCCGAAACAATGTCACTCACCAAAGACCCCATCACCGACGTCGCCAAGGTGAAAGAACGGCCATGTTCACTGAAGGAATGACCCAAATAGTTGTGGGCATGAGAGAGATCGCAGCTTAGAATATGGCAATGCATGAATTCTTCGTGCGAGCCCAAGGTCACCAGGGTGCCCAAATGCCCTAAGAATCTTACCCAGCTCGTGAAGTCCCCGCGTCTCGTTCCCGAGACCATATGAACCAGCACAGAGAACCCCCCCCCTCGAGAGAGACGTGGATACGAAAGTCACATCCTATGTGCAAGGGAGCTAGCCAGCAGAACCGCAATTAGGGGACAACTTCCCACTAGAATATGAAGCACAAAGGTCATTCAATGTCTTTGACCGGATAGGGCGGGACCCTAGTAATAGGGTCCGCCTAGTGGAAAGATCAGTTCGACACGGGAAATAGCAAGAACAAGCGCCCCTTCCACCTAGAAATAGGAAGGAGAGAAGAAACTTAGTTGATTGGGGTAGCTGAGGAAGAGCACCTCCATCTCCCCAGAACATGCAAGATGATGGGGACTCCGAAAGGCCGTGTCGATCTTACGAGATTGATGATGATGATGATAATCTCCCATTCTCAAGGGAGATCCGAGGCTCTCCAATGCCTGCAAACTTCATACCACCTAAAATCCCCAAGTATGAAGGAAAATGGGACCCGGAGAAGTACCTTACGAAGTACATGACACAGATGAGTCTCAGGGGAGCCTCGCCTGTTTTGAAATGCAGAGCCTTCCACCTAACCCTGGCCGGAGTCGCTGAAATGTGGTATAGCAGGCTGCCTCCTCTGAGCATTAGGAGTTGGCCAGAGCTAAAAAAGACCTTCTTGAACCAGTACCTTTCACGTAGAGAATGAGAGGCCCCAGTGCAACGCCTGCAAGATATGAGACAAGCCCTTGGAGAAATGCTGAAAAGCTACCTCGCCAAGTTTATAGACAAGAACACCTACTGCGAACAGGTCACTGACAGAGAAACCCTTTCAGCCTTGAAAGGCGGCCTCAACATGAGCACTTTGTTCTGGAGAGATGTGTGCAGCAAGAATCCTACCACTTAAGATGAACTAGTGGAAATGATGAGAGCTGAGATCGTCAGTGAAGATATGATTGATCATCAAAATTGTGTCGTAGAGGGACTCTCTCCGCCTCAGAGGCAGGTAGGTCGAGGACCCGCAGCGCACCTTGTCACCCAGCAATGGACCCAGGCAGGGCATACAATAGTTCCCACGTCCGGATAGGCACTAGCTTCTGCCACGCTAAATGCAGTGTCGGTATTGGCATACAAGAATGCCCCTGCTGAGGCAGGGCCATCTAGGGGTACTGATAGTAGTCGAAAGAAAGAGAGAAGCGGTCAAGCAGTCCCTTAGAAGGGGCAAGGTTATGCACCTTCCACCAACTCTATGGACATGACACCAGCGAATGTAAAGACGCTCCGCGACGATCAGATCGGAATAACCCACATCCCTCCAGGAGGGACGAACATCCCCACAGATCCGTCTCCCCGAACAGGGCTGAAAGGAGGAATAGAGATCAATCACCCTGAAAAAGAGGAGAGTCCAGACAGAGAGTTCACGCCCTATTTTTTGGAGGCCAAATCATCAGGGAAATTGACACGATCATCAGGGGACCTCACATCGGTAGCAATGCTAGGAATACTCAAAGGAACTACACAAGGGAAGCAAAGGATCCGCCGATGCTCACGTATATCGTCAACCAATCCCAAGAAGCCAACAAGATGACCCTGATTATCTTCTCCCAAGAAGATAAATAAGGAGTTCACCACACCCATTGTGACGCATTTGTAGTAAGAGCCGTAGTAGCAAGAAACGGACTCAATTACATGCTTGTCGTCAATGGCAGCTCGGTGAACATACTGTTTGGCTCTACCTTCGACAAAATGCAAATTGAACACGGGCTAATCCCCATGACCGATCCACTATTTGGATTTACTGGAGACATCATCATCCCACCAGGACAAATTACTCTGCCCGTCGAGATGGGTTCAGCTCCCCTAGTGGCATAACATTTCATGGAGTTTTTGGTAGTAGACCACAGGTCAGCCTACCACGGAGTATTGGGCAAACCTACCTTGAAAGATCTTAGGGCTGTCACCTACAAACATTACTTGTGTATGAAGTTCCCAACTAAGCACGAAATTGCTACGATTTTAGGCAACCAAATGGGCTCCAGAGCATGTTATCCAAACTCTATACGGAAATCAGAGCCCTGCACTGTTAATGTAATCATAACGGAGGTTGCGAACGAATCCGACCTAGATGTGGAATTGCTCGACGACCCTGAAATAGGGCATACCTCCGAACAGGAGGAAGACGTCGACATGGAAGAGGCCCCTGAAGAAGGGCACCCTATTGACGAATTAGACCCCTAAATAACTGGCCTAGAACCGAACGTGACCCCAATGGAAGAACTTGAAACTTTCTCCGTCAACCCAGAGGACCCCAATCAGGTCCTGCGGATAGGAAAAATGTTGTCCCCCGAAGCGAAAGAACAAATGATAAGCTTCCTGAAAAGAAATATGGATGTCTTCTCTTGAAAGCACGAAGACATGGTAGGAATAGACCCAAGGATCAGTTGCCGTCGCCTAAACATCAACGCCTGGTGCCCCCACATCGGCAGAAAAGACGAGCCCTCAACCCGAAGAGGTACGAGGCACTCAAAGATGAAGTCAATAAGCTTAGCCACAGTAGCTTCATCAGAGAAGCTATTTATCCGAAGTGGATATCCAACTCGATCCTTGTGAGAAAGCCTAGCGGGAAATGGAGGGTGTGCGTAGACTTCACGAACTTAAATAAAGCATGCCCTAAGGATAGCTTCCTACCGTCGAGGATAGACCAACTTGTGGATTTCACTGTCGGACATGAACTCTTGAGCTTCATGGATGCGTACTCAGGATACAACTAGATACCCATGTTTCGACCTGATGAGGAGGCCACGTCGTTCATCACAGACAGAGGACTATACTGCTACAAAGTCATGTCCTTCGGATTGAAAAATGCAGGAGCTACATATCAGAGGCTGGTCAACATGATGTTTGCCGAACTTATTGGAAAAACCATGGAAGTCTACGTAGACGACATGCTAGTCAAAAGCTTCCAAGCGAATGAACACGTAAATCACCTCGATCAGACCTTTCAGATTCTTAAAAAATACAAAATGAAATTGAACCCTCTCAAATGTACCTTCGACATGGCTTCGGGTCAATTTTTGGGGTACATTGTGAACCAAAGGAAAATCGAAGCAAATCCAGTAAAGATTAGGGCCTTACTGGAAATGAGGTCACTCAGAAGCCGAAAGAGGTCCAGAGCCTCAATGGTCGGATAGCTGCGCTCAATCGCTTCATCTCTAGAGCCACTGATAAGAGCTACCCTTCTTCAAAGTGTTGAAGCAAGGGAAGAAGTTCCAATGGACTGATGAGTGTGAGGAAGCCTTCCAAGCGTTGAAGAAACACTTAGGAGAGGCGCCCCTCTTATCCAAACCTAAACCACATGAATCACTACTGCTATACTTGGAGGTCTCGGATGAGGCGGTCAACGCAGTCATAGTTAGAGAAGAAGACGAGCATCAATTGCCGGTATACTATGTCAGCAAAGCACTACTCTTGGCGAAAACCCGCTACCCGGGCATGGAAAAACTGGCACTTGCCCTCATCACGACGTCAAGGAAACTGAGGTCATACTTCCAGGCCCACTCAATCGAAATTTTCACCAACTTCCCATTGAAGCAAGTACTGTAGAAAATGGAAACTTCGGGCCGCCAACTAAAATGGGCAATTGAGGTCAGTGAGTTCGACCTACTATTCCGACCCAGACATGCCATCAAGGGACAATCCTTGCAGATTTTGTGGCTGAATTTACCATAGCGCTAGAAATGGAGGCGGCAATGGAACCAGCTGAGCTCCCAACACGGAACTTGTTCGTGGATGGATCCTTAGGAAAAACTGGCTCCGGAGCTGTGATCATCTTGGAAAGCCCGGAAGGTCACAAGCTAAATTGCGCAGTAACGTTCGACTTAAAGCCTCAAACAACGCTGTCGAATATGAGGCCATTCTAGCATGCCTTAGACTCGCAAAAGAAATGCAGGTCAGAAGGCTCCTAACAAGCAGCGACTCTCAACTTGTGGTGAGTCGGGTCAACGGGAACTTTGCTGCCAAAGACAGTAAGATGGCTTCATATTTAAAATTGGTCTTGGACCTAATCCCACATTAATAGAGGTTCGAATTGATCCAAGTCCCATACCTTGAGAACACTCATGTAGACACCCTGTCAAAATTGGCCAACAGCAAAGACTCAGAGCTGCTAGAAATTGTTCCCATTGAACGCTTGTCGAAGCCCTCCATCTCCGGAGGTGAAAAGTTGTTATGGATAGAAAGTGCCCTAGTATGGATGCAACCCATCATGGCCTATCTCAAGGATCAATCACTACCAGCTTCAAGAAGCGAGGCGAGGAAGTTAAAAAGGAGAGCCGCACACTTTGTCCTACAAGAGGATGTCCTCTACAAAAGAGGCTTTGCCTCCCCACTTCTCCGATGTGTAGGAGGAGAAGAAGCCACGTATATACTCAGGAAGATCCATGAAGGGATCTGCGTAAATCACTCCGGAGGAATGGCTCTGGCACACAAAGTGCTCCGACAAGGCTACTTCTAGCCAACCCTGAAAAGGGATGCTTGCCAATTCGTTCAGAAATGTGATAAGTGTCAGCGCTTCTCAAATATTCAAAGACAACCTTCTCAAAGGCTCTCCACAGTCACCAGTCCCTGGCTATTCGCCAAATGGGGCATCAACTTTATTGGTCCACTCTCAAAAGGAAGAGAAAGCGTGACTTTTGCCATTGTCGCCATTGACTACTTCACCAAGTGAATCAAGGCTAACCTCTTGCCAAGATCACCGAGGCAAATACTACAAAGTTTATCTGGAAGAACATCATTTGCAGGTTCGACATTCCCCACTTCTTAGTGTCCGACAACGGGAGACAGTTCAACAACAAGAAGATGCGAGACTTATACAATGAACTAGGGATAAAGAAGGATTTCTCGACGCCTCATCACCCCCAAGCAAATGGGCAAGTTGAGGCAGTAAACAAAACCATCAAGCATATCCTAAAAAAGAAGCTTGACGCCTCGAAGGGGGCGTGGATTGATGAGCTTCCCCACGTCCTTTGGGCCATCCGCACAACTAGCTGAACCGCTACAGGGGAGACACCCTTCTCGTTGACCTACGGAGTCGAAGCCATGAGCCCTGTCGAGGTAGGAGTCTCATCGCATCGTCGTATACACTTCAATGAGATCGGTAACGACGAAGCTCGAATGAGCAAACTCCACCTCCTTGAAAAAGGATGGATACCTCCCAAGTGAAACTGGCCAAGTATCAAAGGAAGATGACTCGCTATTACAACTCCAAAGTCAGAAATCGAAGTTTTCTATTGGGGGACCTCGTTTTTAGAAGGGTCTTCTAATCGTCAAAGCCAATTGGAGCCAGAGTGTTTGGACCAAACTGGGAGGGTTCTTATCGCATCTGCAAAGAATCCGGACCTGGTACTTTTGAAATTGAAGATATAACAAGGAGAGTACTGCCTCATCAATGGAACATCGAACACTTGAGAAAGTACTATCAATGATGAACGTAGGTTCCGATCCGATCTCCATGCTGTCTAATATGTTTTTGTCACGATCCGATCTCATTTGTAACTTTCCTATCTTACTAAGTGCTGAAATTACCTTAGTGATGGATGATGTAACCTCTAAGTAATGATACTTCAGTTCTTTATGTCAAATCAGTTAATGAGTTGTTGCCTCGATTATTTAATATGTTATTGCTCCGATCTCCTTTTATCGACTGGTTATCGGTAAGTGGTGCTTATTGTTTGCTTAAATGCTTGTCATTCATATACTCAAGTATAAACAGCTCAACACAATAAAAAAGCAGAAGCAACAATACTTAAACAAAAATTTTCATTTCATTCATTTGAAATTGAATTACAAAAGAGTCCGAAGCCATTACAAGAATAACCCTATTCTACTGGGGCGTCTTCAACGCCAGCCTCCGCCTCGCCCCCCTCAGGGACCTCTAGAGCTTCCTCGGCAAACCTATCAGGCCGGCCTCCAGTAGGCCCACCGAACTCTGCCTCTAAAGAAGATATGTCGAGAGTAGAGTGGACCTTTTTTAGCCAACCAACAGTCCTTGAGCACTCCAAGAGGCCCAGTAGTTGACGAAGTCGTCGTACAAGGGGTGCTCCTCGAAATGGTCAATAAAGTTCTACATCGCCACCTCCCTGCCGACTTCATCTCCCTCTTCAGGGAGGCAATCTCCTCAGCCTGGGCCTCCGCCCTCTGCCTCAACTCAGCTTTTTCTTTATTGGAGGCCTCCGGAGCCATCGTGGGAAGCCGGTGGTGCTCATTGGCATGATCCACTCTTCTGGTCATTGCAGCCACCTGGTACTCCACTTCATAGAGCTCATCCTTCAACCGCTCTATTTCTCCCTTGGCAGTAGCCAGCTGGGCCTCAACTTCCTTTCTTATTTTTTCCTCCTCCAACACCTTAGCCTGGGCTTCCCGCACTGCGTCCCTATAATATATCGCCTCCTCAAGGTGCTTGGAGAGATCCTTCCTCTTGGCATTGAGGTCTTTCACCAAGCCCTCAAGTTAGATGCTTGTGCTTAGGGCCTGGGCCACATAGGCACTGTTTGCAGTGACAAGGTCTTCGGCGGCAATGTGGTCTTTCTATTCCTCTGTCCAATACTTGTTGTGGACCACCGCCACTGCCACCGTCTCCAGAGAAAGAACCTCCAGCACCTCTTTTACCAGTTCCTCAGAATTTGTGGCCAAGAAGTCCTCATCCTTCGAAGGACGGGCTCTCTTCTTCTTCGGTTGCCCTGGCACTTGGGCAATTGGAACAGCAGCAACTGGGGCTATAGCCGAGGCAAGAGATGCCTCGAAAGGTGCAGGTGTCTTCTCCGGGATAGCCACCCTAGTGGGTATGGTGGTTTGCTTTAGAATCGGGGCGGCCTCGCCACTGTTGGGCGCTCCGAAGGGCCAACAGACTTATTACCCTTTTGCAGCAAGTTGGCCTCCGGATCCTCCGCCACCTCCTCCTCTGTCGAAGGCTGGAGCCTCTTGCTGGCATCCACCAGATCCTTCATCTACTTCTTGTATGCAGAGGAGGAGGTCTTTAAGACTCTCGCCTTTTCCATCATCTACTGGATGGTCTTGAAATCAGGCTTCAGGGACATCTTCCTGTTAAAGTTATCTGCAAAGAAAAAAGGAAATCATTACAAGTGTAAAGGGTCCGAAAAATTACTAGAGTATTCACTTCGGGAAATTTACCTTGAGAAGCCATCAGATCGTGCGTCACGAAGTGAATGTTCTTCCTAATCAGCTGGTGGTATGACCTCTTCTTCGGAGGCAGCCAGTAGATGATGCAAATGATATTGAAATCATCGATGGATATTTCACATCGAGGAAGAGTGCTTTCAAAAGAAAATAAATAGCAGTTACGATCCAAACCAAAGAAAAATAAACATAAACGCAAAGCAGCAGTACTCACGAAGTATAGAATACTTCGTATGGACCGTAAGAGGCGCCAGGGGTCCCCCTCCATCGTGTCCCATCTCCCGACATCCCAGCACCATGAGCTCTTCCACTCCTTAATAGAGCTCAACAAATCGAGCACGAATGGAGTATGGAAACCCCATGAGGTCAGGTAATACCAGACCCTGGTCTTATCCCCCCCCCCCCCCCCCCCCCCCTGGGGGGGGGGGGGGGGTTGGAGGTAATACCAGACCGGCTCCCCCCCCCCCCCCCCCAGCCGCTACCTTGGAGATGTAGAGGGTTTGGAAGACAGAAAAAGCCAACTCTACCCCAAGCGATGCCTCCTTTCATAACATCCAGGAGCCCACCATTTGGCTCCAAGAGTTCGGGTTCAACTGGGTCGGAGCTAAACCATAAGACTTAAGGACTAGGCGAAAGAAATGATGGATCGAGAGCCTAAGGCCAGCCCTAAGAATCGCTTCGCTAATTGCCATGCACCCTGGCCTAGGGTAACAGGCTCTCTCATCGGGTTCAAGTAGGATCAAATCTACACTGTCTAGAATCCTATATTCCGTCCTAACTCTATCCAGGTCGGCACTTTTTAGCTTAGAAGGGTAATCCGACACCCCCAATGCAGAGACGTGTCTACTGGGCTATCAGGCCTCTTCCAGATATTCTCCCCCCAATTATCGCTTCGAAAATTTCGGAGAAGGTCGCCAAAATGGGCTCATCCATTCATACTAATTCCAGCCCTCTCCCTGAACTACCACTACCCTCAGAAGCCATTTTTTTAGAAATGAAAGATGTCAAATACTTATTGAAACTCATGAAACGGGGGTTCAACAGCCAAAAATGGTTAGGAAATACTGTAGAGTCACCGGAAATTGGAGTTGTCACCGGAAAATACTTGAAGAACGCCGAAAAATGCAAGGGTTTTGAGAGCAAATGAAGTTTCTGATTTCGCAAAAGTGAAAAACTCCCCAAACACTCAAGTCCGCCTTTTATAGGGCGTCCCAGCTGATCTCCACCGTTGAATTCAAATGCAATCAATCTAGGCCGTCCGTCGCATCATCAATCTAGGCTGTTGAAATGAAACGTCAGATTTGATCTACACCAAAGATCGAACTGTGACCCTCATGCTCACGTGAAAATATGCGAGAGCTGTCAAATCATTTAACGTCAGAAATGTTCGCCTCAGATCCAGTAGATGAGCTCCACACAGCTTTACAAAGCTTAGATGCACCAGACGCGGAGTCCTCTATAGGTCATCGCCTCGGCGGCTACGTTCCCTCCTAAGCTTTACAAAGCTTTAGCCATCTCCCAACGCGTCATCCCCTATGGGTCAGCGCAACAGTGGCAGATGAGCCCCTCACTTAGCTTTACAAAGTTTAGACGCACCAGACGTGGAGTCCCCTCTGTGTCATCGCCTCGACAATACAAAACTTTAACCATCTCCCAACGCGCCGTCCCCTGTAGGTCAGCGCACTAGTGGCAGATGAACCCCCCACTCAGCTTTACAAAGCTTAGATGCACCAGACGCGGAGTCCCCTGTGGGTCATCACCTCGACAGCTGCGTTCCCTCCTAAGCTTTACAAAGCTTTAGTCATCTCCCAACTCGTCGTCCCCTGTGGTTCAGTGCACCGGTGGCAGATGAGCCCCTCACTCAGTTTTACAAAGTTTAGACGCACCAGACGCGGAGTCCCCTGTGGGTTATTGCCTCGGCAGCTGCGTTTCCTCCTAAACTTTACAAAATTTTAGCCATCTTTCAAAGCGTCATCCCCTGTGGGTTAGCACACCAGTAACAGAAGAACTCTACAGCTTTACAAAGTTTAGACGCACCAGATGCGGAGTCCCCTGTGGGTCATCGCCTCGGCAGCTACGTTCCCTCCTAAGCTTTACAAAGCTTTAGCCGTCTCCCAACGCACCATCCTGTTGGCCAACATATCGGTTACGGATAAGCTCCTTCCTTAGGCAATAATGAAGCTTTAGCGTGTCTGTGGAAGATATGTCCCGACCTTCATCTCTTTGGTGAACATAGAAAACCATCCCACAAGCTCTCACAAACCGCAGTTCCTATCCCGAGGCAGGCATACCCGATCGGGAAAACAAGTTCACCCATGATATAAATATTCATGCCTAAACATGGGGGGACTACTGTTACGCCTCTATCTAAACCACTTCGGAAAGTTTGCCGCTACGTCATACGAGGTGCCCAACACCCATCCGAAGTGGTTCCGAAATGATTCCACCACTAATGTTAGCGAGCTTCTAACGCGCTGCGAGACACAAACAATTATACTGAACCAACGGAAACGTTCTTGCTGCTGACGCCGAAGCACAATGCACTCCGAGGATCTCTGTCAGAGGATCCATAGCCAATTTCAAAAAGAGATATGTGTTAAGATCTTTTCTGTCCTCAAGGTTTAATTGATTTGACGTCTCCATGGGCCTAGTTGATGTGACGTATCAACTTTATGTCAACTCAATTCGGGAGAACTTATTACCCGCCCACTCTATAGACGCGGTTAATTGACGCTTATGAGTAGACGCCTCACACCTTCAAATGCATATACGTGTCCCACATCTAACGGTTCTCCTCAACTATAAATACCCAAGGTTTGACAAGAGACAAAGGTAATGAAACTCTTACAACTTAACTCTTCATAACAAGTAAATATATATTCTCCTCCCCACCCTTTTTGTACAACCATGACACTTTTCCAATCACCAGAAGCTAACCTGACCGTCGGAGTGGATGCGGCCGCCGCCACCCTCGCTGGTTCCAGCCGTGTGCATCTGACCATGCGTTGACTGTGCGCAGGCAGGATTACGTGGAGCAGCTATCGGTTGGCCACGTAAAGGGTCCAATTCGCGAGGTCAACAATTACAATTGTATCTCTAATTTTTCTCTATGAATATTGGTTCTTAATAAACGTTCGCCTCTCTTTTTCTCTATATTGTATAACATATTCTTAATTTTTTAAAATAGAGAGTGGATTTTACTTATTAAATTTGAGAGCCAAAAGCACTCTCTATTCAAATCTTATTTGAATTAATCATTAACATATAAAAAATATAGGTTGAATAAAAGATAGGAGAAAATTAATAAATTTTTCTTGAAAAAATAAAATGAAGAACCAAAATCGAGAGCATTGTTAAATAAAAGGAGCCTATGGTATTGGATGAAGAATGTGGGCAACCTCGAATGGCATGAGCTAAATGTGGGGAGACCCACTACAATTTTTAGGAGGGATCGAGAGTGCAATTCATTCACATAATTAATTGGAAGCACAACCATCCTCCGAAGCTTCCTACATTGGTCAATATTCACTTCCAATACCTTTTATTTTGAGAGACTTAACGAGGCCAACAAAAAAAGCTCTTTTTCGTTAAGATAAATAGGTAAGACTAAGACTTCATATTGAGATAAGATGAGGGGAGCTATAACTTTGAGCAAAAGTTTGGTCAAACCCAATGGCTGTACTCAAGCCATACGATCAAGGACCCTACTTTATTGATAGTTATAACCTACTAAAAAGTTCGATTTAGTACAAGAGAGTAAAAATTTTAATCCCTTAATTTAAAGATAATCTTTATAGATAGATGATCTTTTGAAGATATTCTTAATCACTAGTTAATCTTAAAAGTGACAAAGAGGCATATATAATACTCGAATTGTGAAATGATGGAGTTAAGTATTTGTTTCAAACGTAGAGTGTCTCTATTATTGTCAAAAGGGTGCATGTGTCTTTAATACTATTATTGTGACATAGTTTTTTTTTAAAATTATTATTATTCTTTAATTTCTCCTCCTAGGAATTAAAAGTAAATTTATTTATAAATGGTTTAAATTATAAATAAGTAGTAATATTTGTGAGTATTTCGAAATGTGAGATTCATCCAATAAGTACGTGGCATAGTTCTTGATATCAATCATGCTACGAATGCAAAAAATTTTGACGAGCAACACATGGCAAGGATTCATTGGAGAGTAGAACCAAAATCAGACGAATAAGATGTTGCCATAACAGCATATGTTGGAATTTTGTTAAGAAATCTCTAGACTTGGGACTTTTTCCTCTTGATATCAATTATGCTACAAGTACAAAAAATTTTGACAGATAATACATGGCGAGATTCATTGGAGAATGGAAATAAAGAAAAAAAAACCAAAAGAATCAAATGTTGTCACAATAGCATATGTAGGAATTAAGTTAAGAAATTCCTATACTTGAGGCTTTTTTCTCTTGATATTGGTAGATTTGGGTAGAGCCCAAATGAAATGCACGTGACGTGTACGTGTTGTGTGGTGCAGATGCATTATTTATTCGAATCATGTTATAGTGATATAATTATTCGGAATACTTGCAGCAGAAGTCCCAAACTTTTTAAATATTAGCAGATTTTCTTCTAACCTTTCATTTGTTATAACAGTCACCCTTAACCTTTCAAAATGTTACATTTGAGGTCCTTTTGGATAGAATCCGTCCAATTTACCATTAGTTGATTTAAAAAAGTGATTTTGACCATATTTTAACTATTTTCTATAAGGACAAAATGGTGAACTTAATTTATTTCCACATAAATACAATAAAATAATAAAAAAGGAGAGGAAAAAGCCCAAACTAAAAAAGTCATACCATATGCACCGTCGAGCGATGGACAATGCTACCAAAAAATACCGCGCACTGACGATATTACACTCGTAACACACTCTAGCAAACAACTAAGCTAAAAATCATTTTGGAGGAAGAAATATGTCAAAAATAGCCTTGATTTTCATCACCTTCAGAAATCTAGAACACCACTTCCGACAACACCCATTACCATCAACCACCACCATTCATCTCACCTAATCTAATAGTACATTTTGATGGAACATCACAAAAATAGGCCCAAAAATATTACTGCAATTTTTGGGAAAATATAGCTGATTCGCAAAATCGTCATAGGCAATCGTGCCTCCTCCAATTGATGGGACCCACACTATTTTTCCATCCAATTACGAACAATCGAATGCTCAGCACTCTAATACGACCTTAGGTAGACAATCAATTAAATCAATTCAGCTTTCAATTGCCGTATTCATTACTGTATAATAAAGAAAAGCAAGACATATTCTAGCTTTGTAAATTGTGATGAATCCGCGAAGTATCAAAAACTCGATGTTCAGCACTGTCATTATTGATAGTGCCGACAGTGGCTGCTTCTAGTCTTCCCTTCCTTCTTGAAAAGACCCCCACAAGCATTACAAAATGATTGCCAAATTCATAGCCATTAGTTTACACTCTTATAGTTTAATCACGAAGAATAGAGAACTAAATTTCTGAATGTAAAATTAAACCTTAGGGCTTCTTGTATTGTTCCTACATATTGGAGTAGAAGTGGTGCCACAATTTGCATACCGTCGAGCCAAAAGTGGGTTCCCGTCGGAAGTAGTTCATCTTTTCGCTACAAACCCATAGATTTATGTCCAGTTAAAACTATGACAGTACCAACTTATTCAAGAATTGGGTAAAGCCATTTTATGCATTATAAAGAGAGAAGTTTGAAGATTTTTGAGATTTGTGTGGTCAGCTAGCGGTGGTTCATAGATGGGTAGGAGTATTTGGTTTGGAAGAAGCGTAATTTATTTTCCTTTCTCCCATTTTTGGTTTTTTTTTAATTATTTAAATTGTTATTTTATATGGTAATATTATAATATTATCAGATGCAACGGTTTGAAAAATTTGGGATAACGATTGCAACAAATAAAATATTAGAGGAAAGTCACTTAGTGTTTAAAAGGTATGGGACTTTTGCTAAAATTATTCTTAATTATTAAGGCTATGTTTGTTTTCATTCTTTGGCCAAAAAAATGAAAAATATGATTGTTATCCATCACAAAAAGCTATCATATTTGACTTCCTCTCTATTGTGTAAGTCCCGTAACGACTATATTTTTCATTCTCATTTTTATAAGAATGATAATCAAACTGGATTTAATGATTGACATAATATTGCATTATATACTTCGAACCTGTTTGGGAGTGATTTTGAGAATTGATTTTTTGATCATTATGAGAAAAGTGGGATCCACATGTGAGAGAAGAAGTCAAATATAACTGCTGAAATAGTAAAATAACGGTCAAAAAATTAATTTTTTAGGTAAAAAAATCGAGCCCAAACAGGCTCTTTATCATTGAACTGTTTTGAATACCATTAACTTTTTAATCCAATCAGATCTTTCCAAATTACACTATGGGCCTGTTTAGGACCGATTTTTTCACCTAAAAAATTAATATTTTGACGTTATTTCACTATTCCAACTGTCATATTTGACTTCTTCTCTTACAGATGAACCATACTTGTCAAAAAATCAATTCTCAAAATCACTCCCAAACAGGCTCTATATCAATTCATCGGTCAACATTTAGCCCCTATTTGAGCCCTATTACATTAAATTCTATTACATTTCATTTTTCTATCTCCTATTTTCAACCACACAATTTTCCATAAAATAATATTACACGTAAATCGAAAATTTTTCTTTTTTTTTCAACCACTCATTTTTCAAAAAAGTATTATTCCCCCGTTAAATTTCATACATAATGGGAATCAAACAGGGGCTTAATGTCAAAGTGCCATAACCCTATTTATCGACATTTCTTGCTCATCTCCGGACACATTCTCACTACTCATACTGCCTTAAACAATGGCCGCGGAGCCGCCGCCCGTGCGTTTCGGGATCCTGGGCTGTGCTAACATAGCTCGCAAAGTGTCCCGCGCCATGATACTCAGCCCCAACTGCACTATTGTTGCCATTGGCAGCCGCTCGCTCGAGAAAGCTGCTAACTTTGCAAAAAACAATGGCTTCCCGGTTTCAGCAAAGGCGTACGGTTCTTATGACGCCGTATTGGAGGACCCTGACGTCGACGCCGTGTATATCCCTCTGCCCACCAGCCTCCACCTCCAATGGGTGGTTGCCGCGGCTAAGAAGAAGAAGCACATACTTTTGGAAAAGCCGGTGGCTCTGAATTTCAAGGAGCTGGATTTGATCCTGGAGGCGTGTGAATCCAACGGGGTGCAGTTTATGGATGCTACCATGTGGATGCACCATCCAAGGACTCCTAAAATGAAGGAATTCCTCTCTGATTCTCACAGTTTTGGCCAACTTAAAACGGTATGCTTTGTGTATTTTGATAATATTACTTGTGAATTTTTCAATATTACTACCAAGATAAGTAGATTACTTATATTTTTAAAACTTATTTTTTATTTTAAAAGAAATTTGCTTATAACTTCTTAAGCTTCGCTAAACATGCTGTAAAATTTTATGGACAAGAAAAGAGCCTGGTAATAAACGAAAGGGAAGGAAAGGGCTTTCGGAATTCTGTTTAGAACACCATAAAAATTAAGTACTGACTATTAATTGATGAAGGGGATTGTAGATGTCAAAATTTACTGTTTTCTAGTAATACTGATTTGTCAACCGGAATTTCTCTGATATAAGTATAGCATCATTTTTCAGTCGGATGAGTATGTATTAGAATAGTGAATGAGCAGATATTAGCAATCTTGGATGTTCAGTTTTCATGTGCGAACTACTTTCACCAAACTCAGTATTTCTCTGCTATTATTATATATAATCCCAGTGAAGAGTTGGCATGAGTAGATGATGTTATCTTTCTAACAGGTACATAGCATTTTTTCGTACAACAGTGGCGATGATTTCCGGAAAAATGACATCCGTGTGAAGCCAGATCTTGATGCCCTAGGTGCTCTTGGTGACACCGGCTGGTACAGTATTCGTGCAATCTTGTGGGCTGCTGACTACGAAATGCCTAAAACTGTAACTGCTTTGCCCGATGCAGAGTTCAACGAAGCCGGGGTAATTCTATCCTGCGCTGCTTCTCTACGTTGGGACGATGGGAAAAGAGCAACTTTCTACTGTTCTTTCCTCACCAATTTAACTATGGATATCGGTGTTCTTGGCTCCAATGGATATTTACGTGTCCATGACTTTGTAATTCCTTTCCAAGAGAACGTTGGACCATTCTATGTGACAGCAAACACCAAATTTGCTGAGCTATCAATTGGGATTGAACCTGCACCAACTGAACACAAAATCTATACAGATCTTCCCCAGGAAGCCCTTATGGTGAAGGAGTTCTCTGGTTTGGTTTCTGGTATAAAAGAACACGGTTCGGGTACTGAAAAGAAATGGCCAACCATCAGTAGAAAGACACAGATTCTTGTTGATGCTGTGAAAGCATCAATTGAGAAAGGTTTTGAGCCTATTGAGGTTGTGTTCTAGTGGTCCAAGATTTTATGATCCTTGCTTGGAAAGATGGTTTCAATGCTTGCAATGTTTACTTCTTACTACTATCGTGGGGTACTTTGTAATAATGTATTGATTTTGCTTTCGAATAAAACTTTGGCTGCTGGGGTTCTAAACCTTCCAAATAATTGCAGATTACATCCAAACTTTCTTATTTTTGTGCTGATAGTCGCTAATATTTTATTTCGATTACAGCTGGAGGAGAAATGAGAATAGCTCACATTATTATGTCATTTTTTCTCCATTTCTCTAATAAGCTTTTTGTATCAGTTTCTAATTTAGACAAGAAAAAAATCCTGAAAAAAAAAATCCGAAATTTTAAAGAATTCACTCAAAACATCGGTGAAATTCAGAGTTATCCCATCTGGGTTTTGTCTATATGACCAGGATTTTGTTCGAATCCAACATCCAAGGACAAAGGTTTCCTTCTTTTTGTCATTCACTGTAAAAATGGCACAAGAGATAAAATGAGTGATTCACTGAGTACAAGTGAAACCAATAATTTCCAGATGGTTTCAAGTCTCCTGACGTTATGGCGGTGTGGCTGTGGTATGCCGGCGATGGTTATTGGTGGGTGAATCAACGTTGGGATGATACAAAAGGTCATGCCTTCTACATCCTTTGAAGGATCACGACGAAGGAAATTGACCTCTTCCAAGAAAGATAAAACATCCCACGTTTCGGCCAAGCAATCAGCAAAACCATCGTACCCATCGATAAGTGTGCTATCTTACTCAACCGTAGAGATCGAGACGGCTGAATCTTTCGTCTCCTCCACACCCGACAAGTAAAGCTCTTGTAATCCCAGATGTAATCAACGTTGAGCCTGCACTAAAAAGGAAAAATGGCTTGGGAGGTGCCGTAGTTGCCGATCAACATTTGAATTTAACGGGACGATGAGATCACTGGACAGTACTAGTAAAAGATAAATAAAATTTGTTCAATGTACTTCGGAGTATTCAATACCAAACATGCATTTCTTGATTATAAGAAATATAATTGTTCAAAGTCAATCATCCACTCAAAATTCTCCAAGGTTTATATACAGAAACTTTATGAATGTTACAAAACAATAAACATGGATACACATTAAAAAGCAAACAATAAAGCACAACCAGTGATCAATACCTAGATTGCATATATATTGAAGTGCTTAAACAAAACTAACATTAAAAAACACACATTTAACTAGAAATAGAATTCGACTGCGCCACAGGACACCACGTATTTGATGCTATGAGCTGCAGCAGCTATATTGCAACGTATATCGCATTCCTAAATCCCAACTGAGTTTCAAGATTCTGCATCAATAAATGTTTGAGCAACAATAAAGGATCCCGATCGTTGAAGATACAATATGAGCAAAGAAAATCCATTAACATTTCATTTCTTTGTATTTCTCTTTCATATTCGATTTCTTAGCTTGACCTGACACGTGACTATGCTTCATCCTCCATGAGCAGCATGTTGTATCCCTGCTTCATGTCTGCATCGTTTCGAAGTTTTAATCAAGTTGAGAAAAGAACAATTGACAAACAAATTTGAATGTCAACTGGTTATGAAATCAGACTTTATAAAGCACTAGGTAAAATAAACAGACTGCAGAAAATATACATCTATATGTTACATACATATATACAAACATAAATGCATATATCGTACTGCATGTAAAGAAGTAAACAAGTACTAAGTTTAAATTAGAGTAACAACATTTCTACAGAAAAAATCAGGGTTTCAACTGTTTGAAAAGTCAAACTTGGAATTATATCAGAAAGCCTATAATATTACTAAATGAGGAAGGAGCTACTAAACGTTCTGTAGACTGTGCCAAGTTAGATCTTTTGTGGACATGGGATTAGTTCAGGACTGGGTACATAGTACTAGATAAGATAGGAATAAAAATAAGAATCTCTCTTTTTACTGTGGGATCTTATCTGATACTGCATACTGAGTATAAAAAATATTGCTTTGAGATATACCTATTATTTAGAATCAAAAAGTTGAAGTTTTACCTTTTGTCATAGCTTTATTGTATCTTTCTTTCCGTTCAATGTCAGCCTTCCATGCACGATCATTCTTACCAAAGTCATCTCTTTCATCATTTCCTATATCACTTTCACTTGCAGTTTCCCATTCAGAATCATCAGTCTCTTGTCCATACATATCCCCAGCGTCCCCTTCACATTGTACTCCCCCATGTTTAATTGCAGCCTCTCTAAATAACCAAGCAGCACGCATTTGTTTCTTAACTAAACGCTCAGCATAGTCAGGAACCTTGTTTTGCCTCAAGGACAGATCGGGATCACTCGATTGGGAGCACTCGTTTATGAACAGAATAGCATCTAACAAACTCTCCTTGGCTAAACCGAGCATGTCATATGCTTGCGCTCGTCTCCAAAGGCTTTTCGCATGACGATTAATTGGGCTATGAATACAAAGTGCACGTGTAGCATCACTTATGGCAGCCAGTGGCTGTTGTAATAAAAGATTACACTGAGCTCGATTACTGTACAGTACAACTCTCTCTTTCTTTGACCTCATTGGACACAAAGCCAATGCTTCTGAATACTTCGAAGGAGCACCAGAAATATCTCCTGATGAGAACAGGGAATTTCCTTCGAGTTTTACAACTAAAGCAGCTGCCTGTTTGATATGAAGATCCTCTTTCAGCATATTTTTCTCCCATTTTAATCTCTGTCGAGAATTTAGTAGCTCCTCTACCTCTTCTTTTGCATGGGAACTGATTGAGTTGCGGCCTGCTCCTTGTGATTGAATGCATTCCCGAAGAACATTAACAATTGAATCCCCAAGTTTTTTATGATCCCCAAGAGTTGAGATTTCTGCAAGGTCAACTAATGCAGGTACAGCCTTATCAATAACCTGCATAATTAGTGCAAGGAAATTTAGAATATCCAATCATGTAATGGATTTTTTTAAGTGCTTATATGCTGGTCAAACATCATTTTAACCACACATCCTCAAAACTCACAGCTTTTATTTACTTTTTAATAACATATTTCTTGGAACCCAGTGCTTATAAGCACTTAAAAGCTTAGCCAAGCAAGCACTAACTCCATACTCTATAACAATTAAGTTTATCTGTCATGGTCAGTCTGTTCTCATTTATGATATGACATGGAAATTGATGAAAGTTCACTTGAAGAAACTGGTTCCGAATAAGAAAGCGGAAACATTAACAGTCGAACGGTCAACAGATTTTTGGATTCTAAATAACAATTCTTAGTGATCAATTTATCAAAAAATAGAGAAAATATCTCAATTTATAGGTAGAAGCTTATTTTCAATAATTCATGCCTTAAATGAGCCACATGATATGCGAGATAAGAGAATCACACACTCACAGGAAAAAGACTAGGCAGGAAAAATTTGGACTTTTTAAGTATATTCATGACTTCTCTTACATGGTTCATTATGCATAGGTGAGTGAACATTTATTTCAGACATGCTTAGACTAAAAAGGATACGTCAACAATGATAAGAAGACTAGGAGAATCAATTCTTATGCTTCTTGAAATGAAGATTTTGAGCAATTTAAAACTCGTGCTTGTTTATTTCAAAGAAAGACGTAGGATTAAAAGGATGATCGACATTTGACAGAAAATGAAAAAGAAAACTAATGTGGTCTGGAACAGTGCTAATAAAGCAGTGTTCTAAAAAGAGGCACCTAGGCACGAGACGAAGGCGTTTTGCACTTTCTTTTTTTTTTTGTCTTTCTTATCCTTTTTTAATTTTTTTTCACACCTAGTCGCACCTAGTTTCACGGGGTGCCTTTCTTCTTGGCACAGAAAGGAACATCGTACGGCAGTAGTCTGCTCCGCTAGACTACCTTCCGCCTTTTCTCGGTCGCGTCGGGACGAAAGAAAATTTGATTGCAATTTTGTAGAAAGCTTACAATTGAGAATTTGAATACATTGAAAGTAAATTGAACATTGATTGCTGAAAACTGAACATTACAATTGATGAAAGCAGAAAATTACAAATGCTGGTGCAGGGGGCGGACACCAGTGAGCTTGAAAGATTTTTGAATGACTAATACCTCCTATAATAGCATTCTGAACAAAAACCCAAGTGACGGGAGTAGACGTTTAAAAGACGAGGAATCATACTAATCTTTTACCAATATCAGAGCTATTTTACAATTAAAATAACTATTACAATGAAACGAAAATTACAACTCAAGCTTAAAGTAATATTTACAATGTGCGGCCGAAGTTGGGCAAACTGCGGCTGCGATAGTGTCAAGGGGCTAAGTAAAGCTGCGGTCCTTGACATTCTCCCCCATTTGTTTTGGCGACGTCCTCGGTGCCATCAATGCATGATACGCTTTAATTAATGATTTGAAGGCCCCGAGATCTTTTTCTCTTTCCCAAGTATTCTCCTCGCTGCTGCATCCCATCCATTTGACCAAGTACTCCTGATGATCTTTTCTAGAAGCCCGAGTGATTCGATGGTCAAGAATAGCTTCAGCAACCTTCTTTCCAGCTTTCTTCAGTTCAAATACAAGTCGCTTTGGCTCATTTCTAGATGCGTCCTCCTTATCCGAAAAGTATGGCTTCAACACACTAACATGAAGGACCTTGTGGATTTTACACCATGAAGGGAGTTCAACTCTGTATGCAACTCTTCCAATCCTCTTCACAATGGGTAATGGTCCAATGTATTTTGGTGACAATCTTGAGTCCTTCCCTCTTGTTGGTTTGTAAACATTTCTGTCGGGAAGCTTAACCATTACCAGATCTCCAACATTGAATTCAATAAAACGACGCTTAGATCTGCAGCCTTTTTATACCGTTTTTGAGCTTTTTCAAGATAGCTCCGAGCAATTTCAATATTCTGTTTCCACTCTTGAGAAAAGCTCTTTGCTTGAGGGGACTTGGTACTTCGTTCAATATCCACTGTATGAGGGAGTAGCGGTTGCTGGCCAGTAACAATCTCAAAAGGACTCTTATTGGTGGAAGAGCTCTTTTGGGCATTGAAGCAAATTTGGACCGCATCAAAAAGTTTTACCCAGTTTTTCTGCGAAGTAAAGATAAAGTGCCGAAGATATTCTTCTAACATAGAATTGAAGCGCTCCGTCTGTCCGTCAGATTGTGGGTGAAAACTGGAACTCATGCTCAAAGTTGAACCAAGAAGTTTGAACAACTCAGTCCAAAATATGCCAGTGAAACGAGGATCTCGATCACTGACGATGTCCTTAGGCAGCCCCCAGTATTTGACAATATGTTTGAAGAAGAGTTGAGTTGTCTCTTCCGCAGATACATACTTAGGCGCTGCAATGAAAGTTGCATATTTTGATAGACGGTCCACCACGACAATGATAGTGCCAAAATCCTCAACTTTTGGCAACCAAATAATGTAGTCCATCGATACACTTTCAAATGGCCGGGATGGAACGGAAAGGGGCTCCAGCAAGCCCGCCTTTTTCTGATGATCTGCCTTATCTTGCTGACAAATAAGACAAGTTTTTACATATGTTGCAATGTCGTCCCGCATTTGAGGCCAGTAGTATGCACGTTGTAGTAGTGCACAAGTGCGTTCCTCTCCAGGATGCCCCGCCCAAATTGTGTCATGGCATTCCGTGATTAGTGATTTCCTCAGATCTCCACCCTTAGGAACATATAGGCGGTCTCTCTTTGTCTTCACTAGTTTTCCATCTAGCCAGAAGTCGAGTTTTACCCTGCTTGATAAGGTCGACCAAATATTGAGTAGCCGGGTCCTTCTCCATAAGTGCCCGAATTTGGTTTTTAGTATTCGTGGAGACTGCGCTCCCTGAAAGAGCAGCTATAGAGCAGATGGTAGCTAAATCGGCCCGTCGACTAAGAGTATCAGCAACATAATTACTAGAGCCGGGACGATACTCTAACATAAAATTGAACTCTGAAAGGAATTCCTGCCAACGAGCCTGTTTGCTCGATAGTTTTGGTTGGGACATAAAGTGACTAACTGCAGTGTTATCTGTCTTCACAATAAATGGAGACCCAAGCAGATAGTGACGCCATCCTCTGAGACAATGGACAACTGCTAACTATTCCTTTTCATGTGCCGAGTAACGACGTTCTGTCTGGTTTAACTTTCGGCTCTCATATGCTACCGGATGTCCTTCTTGCATGAGGACTCCACCAAGGGCAAAATCTGAAGCATCTGTATGAACTTCGAATGGTTTAGCCATATCCGGTAAGGCTAAAACCGGGTTCGTCCACATGGACTTCTTCAACCTTTCAAAAGCAGCTTGGCATTGGGATGACCAATCCCAATCCTTATCCTTCTTTGTCAATTCAGTAAGGGGCAGTGCAATTTCTGAGTAGCCTTTCACAAATCTTCGATAGTAATTGCATAACCCAAGAAATGAACGTACATCATGTACGGTTTTTGGTGGTTGCCAATCTTTGATGGCTGTAACCTTCTTCGAATCCATGCGAATTTTGCCTTGTTCAATGATGTGACCCAAGAAACTGATAGATGTCTGAGCAAATGAGCATTTAGACGACTTAGCATAAAGTTCATTCTCCCATAGCCGATTAAAAACTTGCCTCACATGCTGGACATGTTCCTCCAATGTCTCGCTATAGATTACTATGTCATCCAAGTACACCACGACAAAATCATCTAAGAACCCGTGAAGTACCTGATTCATCATAGTACAAAATGTTGCTGGAGCATTTATCAAACCAAAAGGCATCACCTTAAATTCAAAGGCTCCATATCTGGTTACCACCGTAGTCTTTGCTTCGTCTCCCTCCTTAATCCAAACTTGCCAGTATCCGGACCTAAGATCAATTTTTGTGTAATACTTCGCCCGACTCAGTCGATCGAAGCAATCTGCAACCAGTGGGATAGGATAGCTATTCTTTACAGTAATCTTGTTCAGGGCTCGATAGTCACAGCACATTCTAAGAGAACCATCAGTCTTTTTCTGAAACAATACAGGAGCTCCGTATGGCGACTTTGCAGGCACAATGATTCCACTCTCCAACATTTCCCCCAACTGCTTCCTAAGCTCTTCAAGCTCAGGCTGAGACATACGGTACGGTGCCCTGGCGGGAGCTTTAGCGCCTGGAATAAGTTCGATCTCATGATCAATCGTCCTTCTTGGTGGTAATTTCTTTGGTAATTCTTCCGGCATGATGTCCTCAAATTCCCGAATAAGCCTTTTAACGGGTTTTGGAATAGGACCATTCGCCTCTTCGACCTCCTCTAATCGAAGAGTACACAAAAAGGAGGGTTCACTTCTCTTGAAACCTTTACTAAATTGCATGGCTGAGATACTCTTCTCGCCCATCCTCCCAACCTGTGTAGGGATGACACACGGCTTATTACCCATCATCATTAACGAATCGGAATATGGCAACACTGCTGTCTTAGTATCCCGAAGAAATTCCAATCCCAGAATAAGCTTGAAATCATCCATCTGAACTGCAGATAAATTTGTCCTCCCCTCGAAAGGACCTGCTTTGATGAACACCGATTTTGCCACTCCAGCTATTGGTTAAGCAGCGGAGTTGATTGCTTTTACTTTTCCACTACCCTTTTCTAGAACCAGTCCGAGCCGCTCTACTTCGGTACATGCAAGGTAGTTGTGGGTAGCACCAGTATCCACCATAGCCCTGATTGGCTTCCCATTGATTTTTACATCAATGAACATTAAGCCTTTGGCCCTACAAATACGAGCCTTCGCTTCTTCCATCTTTGCCTCTTTCAATGGAACATCATTCTTTTCAGCAACCCGATGCGATAGTGTGTTGCACCGATGTGAAAATGCCCCAACTACTTCCTTATCCTCTTCAGAGTCAGTCTCATTATTACAATTAGCTTGCGGGACCTCTTGTTTTGAACTTGGCCCGCCACTTGCTAATTGACAATATGCATTCACCATCCGCTTCTGAGGACACTCCGACACCCGATGAGGTCCTTCACATAAAAAGCACTTCAATTTGAGAGTGGCATCAGTTCGGCCCTCCGTTGCTTTTCCTTTGTTCCAGTTGTTACTATTACTGCCGTTAAAATTTCCCTGACGGCTGTTATGATAATTTTCCTGAAAGCCACGGGTGCTTTGCCTGACGGCTGTTATGATAATTTTCCTGAAAGCCACGGGTGCTTTGATAGGCTCCTTTTCTATTTTGAGAGTAGCGCTCTCCCCCATTTGGGTTCGAGCTGGGTCTGTAAGATCTGTTACCACCTCCAATTGCTTGATTACTCCCTGAAGGTCGATCTTTTCTAGATTCTGTTTGGTAGTCGCTCAAACATTCAGCGGCTCCCATGGCCGTGTTTAAATCAGTAACCTTCTGTCTTTGAAGTTCCGTGCGTGTCCACGGTTTCAACCCTTCCATAAAGGTGAAAAGCTTGTCCTTTTCTGACTCAACATATGCCCTGAGAAGGATTTCACATACTCCCTGATAGAGCTCGTGTGTTTCAGGTCTCGAAGAGCCCGTCGAGCCTGATACTCGACATTTTCCGGGAAAAACTGCGATCTGATCGCTTCCTTGAGGAGATCCCAAGAATCAATTCGAATCCTGTGGGCCTGAATGTCCGCATATTTGGTTCGCCACCATAATTTTGCATCTCCACCCAAATACATGGTAGCTGTGGTTACCTTTCTAGCTTCATCTTCGATCGAAGCTGCTAGAAAGTACTGTTCCATATCAAACAAGAAGTTTTCGACTTCTTTTGCATCACGTGCCCCTCCATAGGTACACGGTTCAGGAATTCTGAGTCTAGGAGCATACTCGTGTGCGGGAGCTTGCCCATTGCCCACCGCACGTTGGAATACTCGTAATTGAGCTCTCAACGCTTCCATTTCATCCTGCAGATCAGGAATGATTGCAGCAGCTTCCGTCATTACTGCGCAAGCTCTTTGGCTTTCATCCAATTGGATGTGTAATCCACGAATCTCAGATTCGGCCATCTCGACTTTTTCCTCGAGACCTTCCACAGCATAGCACAACCTAGTAGCTGTCTCATCAAGCGCATCCACGCGCTGTTTCGTAGTACCCTTCTTGGGAGGCTCTACCACTTCAGTGGTGTGTGATGTAATTGGATCCATAGCTTTCTTATCGAGGGTCTTGAGCCGCAGCTCTGATACCAACTTTCACGGGGTGCTTTTGAGCAATTTAAAACTCGTGCTTGTTTATTTCAAAGAAAGACGTAGGAATAAAAGGATGATCGACATTTGACAGAAAAAGAAAAAGAAAACTAATGTGGTCTGGAACAGTGCTAATAAAGCAGTGTTCTAAAAAGAGGCACCTAGGCACGAGGCGAAGGCGTTTTGCACTTTTTTATTTTTTTTTTTGTCTTTCTTGTCCTTTTTTAATTTTTTTCACGCCTAGTCGCACCTAGGCACGCTTTTTAAGGCTTTTTAAAGGTTTTTTCTTTAATTATTAAATAATTTTAAATTGATTTAAGATTATAAATTATTGTTAACACAAGAAAACGTTTTTTTATGCCTAGGCCAAAGCTTGGTCTCCCCACTTCACCACACTTTACGTTTTTTTGAAAACTGTAATAAAGTTATGTCCAAAGTACTGAAATACAAGGACACATTAAAAATTTTAAATATTGAATATTTCAAGGTAAAACTTTATATAGATAGATGACAAACAATTAAGCCAGACAAATATTTGCAAAAATATTATAATCAATTTAAGATATGACATAGAACATACCAAAATGATCTGATACGGATAAAATCATTTTATGAACCTAGTTCCCAAATACATCATACATGTTTTTTAGCATTTTGCCTTTAGTGAAGAAATTTCTTCATTTGTTGCTAAGTGAAGACAACAAATCTCATATTCTAGTAATACGGAAGTTATATATTGCATCTGTTAAAACTTCAGTGACCAGAGGGAGGCGAATAAAACTATGTTTAAAAATTTAGTGAATGTATCTACTAATGAAATGTGTTGAACAATAAAATCAGCATATTTAGTGAGAAGCATCTTATTAACAACTGGTAGTGAATAAATGCTATGGAAAATAGCACTAAGATCAATTACCTTATTACTAATATTTGGATCTTGGAGCAACCATAAAAGACAGTCAATGGCCATATACTGCCAATCATCTGATGATCGTGCAATATTACACAATGCCTCTATAATGCCAGTGCAGCTAGCGACTGGTCCCCTGCCAATCTTATGATGACAAATTGTCCGTAATAAACCAATACCGGCAGGCGAGTTTTCATTAACAAGTCCACCCCACATGCCTGGAAGTTTTGTTAGAAATTCCGGTTTGCATATAGTCGGAAGAAATTCAGATTTGAAAGCAAAGCAATTGATGAGTTGAAGGGACCAACACTGAAGCTGGCTAGCCCATTCCTCGGCTTTCCTTGACTCCATTTCAACACCGCCCATGCCACGTGTAAGAAGATCACAATGATAACCGAACCTCTGGTCAACATACTGGTAAAAGTGGGAGTATACAATTTCAAGTGAACTCACTGCCAGCTGCATGGAGAGCTCTAAAATCTCGCCATGACTAGCTACAGCAGGAAAAGTGCTGGCATAGGTCGCTAAATGCCCTAGAGCTCTGACAGCCACTCGTTGTTCAACCCATGTTAACCTCCCTCTAAGAAGTTCAACTAAGGGTGGGATTACCCCGGCACGCACTGCTGTTTCTGCAAATTCTTCCATATTCATAGTGTAAGATCCAATTATATGCGCTGCATAGTATGGGATATATATATTTTGATCGTGGGATAGCCAGCGGCGGTTCTTTAAACCCTTCCAGATAAGCGCTGCCATGCATTCAAATATTCCCAACTCGATAAATTCGGGATCATTGGGATGCGCCATGGCAGTATTCCAAAGTCCACTAATAGGTAGAACCTGACCATCGTTATCCTGTGAAGGAAGATCTCGGAAAAACTTTAGTATACTTGCTCTGCGCTTGCTCGGGCTCCCTTCCTTCATGACACAAAAGAAACATCCTGGATATGGACAGTCAGAGGATACTTTATCCATGCTCACAAAACTAGAAAACCTGGTTTTCTACAAATCCTGATAATTAATTCCTCATCAAGCAGATACCTGACATAAATATGTGAACCCCACATTTGTCAAATTGCAAATTTTAAAAAATAATGACTTGCAACCCAACTGTATCATTGTAGTTATAATGGTTCTTTTTTTGCCAGTGAGAATGATTACATGATATAACTGAATTAAATGAAATCATCATATAATGATGAATCATGTGATAATTGCAAGCATGGAATTGTAGGTAGGAGTATCTGCTTTTGTTAACAAACGACAAAATCCACAATCCATTCATGGCAGTATAACCAGTTAATTATTACATAGCTTATGGTTACCACATTTAATCAAAATGCCCAGAACAAAGAGCAAATGTCATAAACACAACTTTCCTAATATTTTTCTTGTATGCAGTGATCTTTTGTTAATCTAAACCAGCAATGCATTAAGTAATGAAGTTGCAAATCTTTTAAATGAACTTATCATGTTTCTGAATGTCCACAGATATCATTTATCAATTACACATGCTCCTTTTTCCTACAGTCTATAAAAGAACGTAAAATCATTAATGAAACGTCAGCTGTTCACATAGAATTAACTAATCTTCATACTACACAATTGCCTATGTTAGAATCAGCATTCAGTAATTTACATCTGCAGCAACCATTATTAGCAAATCACGCATGCTTACAAGCCCAAGTGACTAAATTAGCAGAAACTAACTAATTTTCAGGAAAAGGGCCAAAAATTCAAGCATTCGAGAAAGTCAGCAATGGAAAATGCAGACACAAAGAAAACAAATGAATGGAAAAATCCAGTTCTTTTACAAGCCTTCGCAGTAAAGATCAAGTATGCTTATTGTTTCCATCACAAGGCACACGAGGATAAGAAAAATTTAACAGAAATCGCAAGGCACACGGGAATAAGCAAAACACGACCCAAAATTAAGCAATTCTTTAACTAGCAAAATTTTGGATTTTAAGACAAAGCAATCATCTTTCGATGGTTCATTTTCACATGAAGACACCCAATTTCAGAAATCAATCCACAGTAGCATAAATCCTACCAACATAAGCAAACGGGAAAAGGGAACCATTTTGAGCAAGAATTAATTCCCGAAAACGCAAATCACAGAGAGTTAGCTCAAACTACAGAAAAAAAAATTTAAAAAAATCAAAAACAATAAAAATGAAACAAACCCACATTGATTTTCACAGCAGAAATAAAATTAAAACAGGAAAAATCAAGACTTGGATGAAAAAATCAAAAAGGGAGACAGAGAAAATGGATAAAAGTACCTCAAGATTTAGAAGACGCCGAGTGCCAGAAAAAAAGAAAAACAAACACCACAATCCTCGAAAAGAAAATATCTTTACGAATTCAAAATGAATTTTTCTTTTTTTTTTTTTTTTGGTTCTGTACTTCTTTTAGGTTTTGATTGATGACAGTGCACAGTCAAGCAAACAAGAGATCTTGTTATAATTTTTTTTCTTTTTTTAATTTCAAAGAGTTTGTAATTATCTACAGTATCCAGAATTGATTGGTAGGATCCCACGCATTATCTCCAGCATTATTGTGCTTTCAAATTAAACATTATTGTGCTTTCAAATTAAATTTTCTTTCTTTTTTTAAATTTTTGGGTCCATTACCCATTTTCTTGCACCTTTTTTTGTCTAATATAGGGGGCATTACCGTTGTAGGTCAAGTACTACTTTTTTTTTTTTTTTTTATCGGTAGGTCAAGTACTACTTTGTTTGATGTTGAAGTTGATTGTACTTTGTGACACCTACGTTTATGTCATATTACTCGTAACAAAATGGAAGTGAATGGGGGCAAACAATAATAAGCGCCCGTTTGATTGCAAAAATAAAATTTAAATAAAAATAAAATAAATTTTAGAAAATTAAATTGTCTAAAAATTATTTTTTTGAAAATTGTAAATTATTGCATTTGATTGGTATAAATTTTCATGGAAAAAATGTTGAAATAAGAGTGTTTTTTGTGTTTGTTTGATTTTATTTTACATAAAAATTATCAATTAAAGTGATAGAATTTATTAGTATTGGGGATGAAATTTATTTCCATTGCAAAAAAAAAATCATCTATCTTTTGATATTCGTTTGACTTTGTTTTACATGAAAATTGCCGATTAAAGGAAAATATTTTTTTTACAATAATTCTTAGAATTTGTTTCCATTGTCAAAAAAAAAAAAAAAAAAAAGCGCTACAATGACTAGAATTGGCCAATTCAAGGAAAATGTGGAATTCGTCTGAGGTGACAAAAAGTTGGAAAATGAATTTTCGAGAAAACAATGCTATTCCATTTTCTAGAGAAAATTTTCATCTATCAAACATATCCTAATATTATCCAATAAAAATGAATTTGATCTGTTCATTTTCTTTGATGAGAATTAAAATTAAATTTTTAATAAATTTTGATAAATTTTGATGAAATATAAAAGTTGTGAATTTCATTAAATGTGTTGTTAAAATTAATTATTAACTTTGAGTTAAATTAAAATTTTAATTTTAATCTCTACCAATAGAGGCATAGACATAGTAAGTCCATGTTTGAAGCTCGTCTTTTAAAATTTATGAATCATGCTACAAGTGCAGAATTTTTTGATAGAAAAATCTTACAGATAACACATGACGCAACATTATTGAAATATGGGGAAAAAAAAAGAAAAAAACAGTCCACTTGCATTTTGCCACGTCATTGTCGGTAAAAAATTTGTTAAATTTTTTTTGTAATTATGGCTTTTAGCAAATACATATTTTTTTGACAGAAAAACCTTACAAACAACAAATGACACGACATTATTGAAAGATGAGGGGAAAAAAAAAAGAAGAAAAAATATTCCACTTACATTTTACCACATCATTGTCGGTACAAATTCTATTATTATTATTATTTTTTTTTTTTTGGTAATTATGGCTTTCTTGAAAATTTATTTTTCTCCAAATTTATTTTTAACTACACATTCTCTTGCATATAAAAAGAATAATACTAACTTTTAATCATACATTTTTTCAAAAAATCAATTATTACAAAATTTATTTTAAAAAATGGATTACACATGGGCAAAAGAGAAGGAATTACGTCGAAGTTAAAGCAAATTAAGAACTAATTGACTTAACTATGTTTTCAAGTTCGCTCTCTGTAAATGTGTATAAATTTTGTCGAAATGGTATTGTGATAGCTTAGTCCATTTCTTGACTATGTTCATTCTTGCGAAGGTAAATGTTGGTTTTGAGAAAATGACCAAAAATCTTTTTCGAAAAATGATGTTTATGGTTGTGAAAATATATTGTAAGAGCTGACTATGTCAAATGGATTTCTATTTTTAATGATGAAATCTATAAAATGGTTTATGAGTGCCTTGAGGATTGATGAAGTTGTTTGAATAAAATGTTTTATGAATGCTTAAAAATAGATAATTTAGTGGATAGATATATTAGTAGACAAAGAGAACGTTCTAAAAATTGCAAAAAATGAGGAAAATGAATGTAATATTAATTAGTACATTTCGTCTGTAATAATTATTTTTATCCAAAAAGTCCTTTGAAATGGTGTAAAATAATCTATTTATCAAACATATATTTCACAAAACAATAAAGCGGGAGTTCAACAAAGTATTTTTTTTCTCATATGTATGACAATAAAGAATTAGGAACATAAATGTTATAATGAGTAAAGATTAAGAACCTTGTGCACAATTAAAATAAGGTGCAACAAGTTAAAATTATGGTATGAATATAATTACCTTAAACATAGATAAGTAACTTACTTCTTGTTATGTTTAAAAAAATGTGATTTATTCTGACACTAAGTTACAAGTTACATAACTTACATATCTTGAATTTAATTGATAAAAATATTATTTATTTATAAATTTATTTACTTTTATATAAATTTATTAGTAATTTTTCAGATTAATTTACATTAACAAACTAAAAAATAAAACTATTTCTCAAACCACTATCTAGATTTATTATTTTTTTTTTCCAAACAATGTCTTTCTTAATTTTTTTCGAGTACACTTTGTAGCACATCTGTTACACAAGTAAAACAATGAGTTACACGTTCCATCACTAATTTTCACTTATGTCATTGATACTATCACTAGTAACAAACTTCGTGACATTTACATTACATTGCTGCCACTTCTAACATCATGTTTTATACTATTGGTGCCGCTGCCACCATTGATGTTGTTTATCTCCCACCGTCGTGGCCATTACCATCGACCACCACGAAGAAAATCACATGTTGTACCATCAAAACCACCATCCCTCCTGAATTTCCACCACCACAAAAACCATCATCTACCACCATCAGGACCTCCCATCAAATCTACACACCATCAACGCCATTGTTACAACCCACCGATCCTATCAACCATTATCATTTGGTACCTGTTTCTACTTCGCAAGTGCATTTTGTGCTCTTATTGAGCCAAATTATAAAGCTTTTTATATTGTCGAAGTGTTAAATTTTACTTAAATTAATTTTCACTTGTTTTAGTTTTGGACCCGTTCATAAACAATTGGAAAAGAAAGATGATTTGATGATTTGATAGAAGGTTTGGGAATTAATGTGCACATAAGAAGTTGAAAGATCAAAATACGCATGACTTGTAGTTGATGACTAAAATAAAAGAAAGAATGAAAGAAAGAACTAAAGAACGAATTTTAGCAGATTTTATAACTGGGCAGGTGCCCAGTTATAATGGCCAGGCAAGTGCTCGGTTTTCTACTAGGTGATTGCCCAGGCCATTCGTAGCCAAAATTATTTTTCCTTTCAAAATTCTACTCAAATAAGGAAACTTCTATTTAAGCCATTATTGCATGATTTTTAGACACGTTTGGACTCTTTGGATACTAGCATAAATACAACTTATCAACTCTAAATTAGTGGGATCAAAATATCATTCCACTCATCTCAAGTGTGAAGAATGTGTTATACTATTGGAGCAAAAACTAGGATTTTTATTGGAGGGTTCATTCGGATTGACGATCAAGTGCGAAGAATGGGTTATACTATTTGATTTTCTTCTTCTCCGGGTTATGAATTTCATCTTTTGTATTAGTTTTTGTCTCTTTATAATGTAAGGCTAATTTTTTTTATTTTTTTTTTTTTGGCGTGCTAGGCCTACGATGAATCTTGTATCATGATCCTTTAACTCGTGATTTTATTTATTTTTTGAATGATTGACATGAATTTATTTTTCTCTATAATTATATGCGTAATGGTTGTATGAGATTGTGGTTTGTTTTACCTTCGAAATATTGACAATAAGTTGGACATAATTTCAATTGTTATAAATTCCGATAGAGAATAGAAATATAGCGTTATTTTCTACATGATCTTTAAGTAATCATAAATCTTAAAATGATTCTTGTATGTTCGCATTCATCATAAAAATATAGTCGAGTCACATGTAAGGATATGTTTAATTCCAATCGAGAGAGATTGTTAAACAATTAAGGTATATTGATTTTTATAATTGAATTATATTGTCAAATTGTAGACTTCGGGGTTAACGGTGATTGATACAAGGGACTTCGAGGATCCTAGTGCGCTTTTAATCAACAAATATTCATCAAACTTGCATTCATTACAATTTTGTATTAATTTTAGTTAAGTTATGACACAACCCGTCTAGAATCACCCTAGTGGACCCGAAATGTAACGTGCGCCGATGATAAATGCTAACTAGATGTCAAATCTATCACCAAGGCTGACTATGAGTTATTTCAAAAAATACAACAAAATCAAATGCTTATATAAAATATAATGCGATTGGCCCGAAATATCTACTTCGTACTTCATCAATATGAGTTATAATATTCAACATGTCGTGTGGCTATTATTCCGAAATCATTAGGCTCTTCCAGTTAAAAAGAATCAATTGCTACCTGTAGGAAAAATCGTGGGAAAATATATTAGTTGATAGCTCAGTGAGTGGAGAAATTCGAAAATAATTATACTTTTTTCAATTTTACATTTCTATTAAAAATCGAGTTCATATCATTTAATAATTCACAAGATAACATCATGTAATTATAACCAAAAGTGAAATATTCACATAAGGTTGTAAAATACCATTTCAAAATCATAATATAAATATCAGCTGATGACCACGCTATAATCTCATCACATCAAACATAATGAAAAATCCACAAAAAATGTATCCTCTAATTGAAATATGAAATCCGCCCCTCGGGTTAAGAATTTTCGTCACGGGCCTTTGGCCCCCTCCGTGAACGAAAGCTGGTCTCAAAGATCTCTATTAATTAATTTTAGAACACGGTTAAGGCTCCTCAGTAACTATATGTACACAGTCGAGACCCCTTCATCATCGGTTCAAAATCCCTCGGTGTAGTATAGAACACTGCCAAGGCCCCTCAGTGAACTAAAAGAAATATCTAATCACAGGTACTTTTCTGGTCGATCTCAAAATCATATCTAATATTTCAATTCACAATGTACCGTATACAATATTTGAAATCCCACATGTATCATAATAAAAGATATTTCAAAAACAACCATATAATTCTAACACATAATTGCACATACTTTAACAATATACTTAATTTATAAATACTTTTAAAACTATTTATATTTTTCACTCATAGAACTATATACGCCAAAATCAACTCGGTCGGTAAACTGTCCCAATATCCGTATCGTCGCCTGAAATATAATATAATTTCTAAATCAACAATTAACTATTTTAAGTAATTTCAATAATTAAATAAGCTATACCCAAACTTAATTATTTCACGTTTAGGCGATTTCTAAAGTCTCTTTAATTACTAAAACTAGTTTTTCTTTCATTTTACTCAATTTCATAGTTTATTATACTAAACCCCTTCAATAAAATTGAATTTAATCTAACAATCTAACAATTAAAAAATCAAACATAATTTGATAATAAGTAACTTTTTACTTACCTTTCAAAATTGAGAAATTCAAGCCTAATAATGTAGACAATTTATTTTCTAACAACTTGACAAAATTTTTCTAATTTTTTCTTTCTTCTTCCTCTTCTTCCTTTTTTTTTTTTTTTTTTTTCTACATCAACACTTTGACCCTATATTTAGGCCCATATACTCTATATTTGTAGGATTTGATTTTTGTTTGTTAATTCAATAAACATGAACTTGACTTTGCTGCTGAGCCATCTGAATTTTCAGCTACCCCAGGCATAATGCCATTGGTTTTCATGTTTCATTAGTTTGTTTTAGTTCTATTTTTAAAAGTAGAGAACTTAATCAAATTTCAATAAAATTTTTAGCCCTAAACTCAAACATTTCTCGAATGAACAATTCATTAAGTCTGGCCACTTGACTATGGCCTACACTAATTCAACTGAACCTATAAACGTCTCAATTACTATAAGATCTAACTATCGTGCTGTTTATCAAAATGAAAGTTGATCTAAAAACCCTACTTTTAATAGTTCAGCTTGTTCTTTCATTTGCTCCCTTTCCTCTGTCTCTTTTTTCTCTCTGCTTCGGCTTCGCTCTAGCAGTGTTTTTATGTGTAAAAAAATGGATTTGTGTGAGTTGAGCAATGGTTTAAGATTGATATCAACTTCCACCGCCTTAATTTTTTTTTCTTTTGTCTTTTTTTTTTTTTTTTTGCTTTTAGCTTGACATAGTCAACTTTTTATTTATTTATTTAAATTAAGGTATTACAAGTTAGGTTTTGCATTGATAGGTAGATTATTTGATTACAATTTAATTATAGAAAAATCACAACTTTCATTGCTTCGGTTAAGCCTAAGTTTATTTAAACTTGAACTAGTATAATTTTTGTGGATACAATATTTGGACTCAAAATTCATTTTAATGCTTGTTAAAGAACTATGCACTTGCGCTATTTCAAACAAAGAAATTTTTCATAACAAATTTTTGGTGTTGTTACCGAGGATTATTGCTATAGTTTGTGTTTGATTTATTTTAGCACTAATTCAGATTTCTCTCGGTATTCTTGTTTTAGTATTATTTTTTCCATTTTAGTTTTTTTTTTTCCTTTTTCAAGATATAAAGAAATAAAAAATTGTAAGATAATAGATGGCTGTGGTTGATTTCAACAAAATGTTCGTATGTGACTACATCATAAGACAATAACAATTGACAGCTCAAGAAATTAATCAGCTAGATATACTCATGAGAAATTTCATTATAGGACAACGACTAGGATATATAAAAGCGAAATGTGAACTTGATAAAACTGTCCTAGGTGACTTGTCTGTTGCATTATTTATCTCACCAAAATTTGAAGTGGGTGATTTGCCCGTGAAATTATTTCTTCCACCGGTTATTAATGGACATTAATTCAGGAAATTATGTCTACCCGGCTTCCTTTAAAATATAACAAGAGGAAAAAGCTTCCATGAAGATGTCATCGTTTCTTTTCCAAAAGTTTTGGATAGGGACATCAAACTTGAGAAAGCTTCAATTAAAGAAGATGAGCATATGAAAAATAAGGAGTTGATCACAGTAAAGCAGACTGAAAAAGGTTCATTTAATGATGTTGACCTTACCAAGTAACCCTCTGAGTCCAATGATTGCTTAATAATTGATTTTGTCATTAACACCAATGAGATAGTTGAAGTTTATATAGCGGAGTTCGAATTGGGTGGTAGAGCCAAGCCTTATTTTCATAACAAGGGCAACTTAAACCTTTGTCGAATAAATAAACATTGGCCCAGATTCAACAAATATTAGAAAAGCAAGGCATCCAAAGCTTTTTTTAAAGTTCCTTTAATGGTCATTGTTGCCAAAAGTCTAACTAAAGATTTTAAATTAAGAAACTCATTTTTCTATCCGTTTTCACTTATTTTAATTAACTATTGTATTACACATAGTTTTAGGAATTACATTAGTATTTTAAGGTCATTTTTTTGGAATTCATGCATACAAATGGTTTTTTAACACATTTTTAGTAGTATTTTAAAACTTACTTTAGTAACTTAGGCATGTTTACTAGTTCATTTTACTTGGGCTCATCGCTAACATTCCAACATTATATTGAGTTTACATTGATGTGATATACATTGTTAAGATTGCACCTACATTTCAATCTCCAAACCAATTTGAAAGATTTATCTTTTCCTGACCATAGAATTTTTGTAAGGATGCACGCTCTGTTAGATAATTTTTCTAAAAGTTAGAAAATGATAATTCTTTTGGTGTGAATTCATTGCAAATATTTAGACCTTATATGCTATAACTAATATTTATTTTGAATTTTTAAAATAGAACATTAAAGCCTAGCAACAAGAAAAAGTGGTAGTTGTGATGACGTCTTCTAGTTAGATCAACATGATCCTTCTACCTAATCGCATCTACCCTGGGGAGTTTCTGATCATTACTCCTTCATTTTAATTATTGTTATTATTATTATTTTACATTGGAGACAATGTAATATTTTTGTTTGGGATGGGTAAATATTATGATACTTAGAATATATATTTATTTTTCAACTGTTGATCGGGTCTGTATAACTATTTAATTTTAAAAAATTGGAAAAAAAATAACTTAAAAAACTCAAAAATAGTCTCTAGTTTAGCGTTTAACAACTTGTTGCCTATGATGATATTAATTTGTTTGAATTGAGTATAACTTTAACTAGAACTAGACAACATCATATCTTTTGATTTTACTCGAGTTCTTATCCATACTAGATTTGATTATTTGATCACATAGTTATTGTTAACCTATTAGTTAGGACACAATTTGATTTTATTAACTTAATTATTGATGTTGTTGACCTAGGTTTGAATAGAATTCACAAACCCTTAACATGGTAATCTAACTGCTAGAATTTCCAAATCCTTAATATAGATACCAAACTACTAAAAAGCAATTTGGATTTTAGCAGTATGGGGTGAGAAGGTTAGTGCTTATGTTCATAGAAATATGATAATTTGGAGTTTTTAGATCAAATCTTTAGTTGAAGGAGTTTGCGTTAAGGACTCTAGAATGAGCACCGACCATTTTTAAAATTTGAATCCTATATCAAAAGAGAAAATGTCATACATTTTATATTTCTTTTCTTTGAGCTTTCATGACTCGAATGATTAAGTCTATAATGGTATCTAAACACTTGGTACCCTATAGTCATCCGACTTGTGAGTTATTCATCTAAAGCTCAGTAAATTTATCATTTAGAAAGTTTAATGAAGAGTTGTCTTGTACATAAGATGTAAAAAGAAAGAAAAGAAAGTATGATACACCCTTATTAACCTTGATTACTCGAGTAATTAAGCCTTAAAAGAATTTAAAACATGCTGCTTGTTGTTATCTAATTTAGGGGTCATCAACCTAAAACTTGCTACATGGGTAGTTTAAAAATTTTAATGGAGAGAATTCTTGAACATAAGATGTCAAAAATAGCGAAAAAAGGGGGAAAAAATAGAGAGAGAGAGATTTAGATTATCAAAAGTGAGATATGTTCGGTAATGATTTCAAAATTTGAATTCTAGAGATTGGTGGTATGAATTTGAGAAATATTTAGCATCCCCATTCTAGGGATACATGTTTCTAAATCTGATTACTTTGCTAGAACAAAAAAACATTTTAATGATTATTAGGAAACAAATATGCTAAAAAAATAACTTGTGATTGGAGAAAAAAGCATGATGAGTGATCTTGCATGAGATGTGTAAGAAAAAGTTGACCACAAAAGGATTGTGATTATGAGTAATTCAACAACACTAGGTTGTCTGTATTCTAGTATTGGTGTTCGTTCAATGTTTGCTAATCACACACATTAAGTCCAGCATAGGATAAGAAATAAATTATTTTGGATATTGTTTGGATCTTTCTAAAGTGTTGACATAAATTCGAACCTGAGGCATATGGGAAGCAATTTAATATTGAATGTGTTATTTGTGATTTATTTTAGGCAATGTTCTAAAAAGCGTAATGCGTGGCGATGTGTGGAGGCCAAGCTATGGACTAGATGAGGCATAGGCGTACAAAGACATTTTCTTATTTTAATATTATTTTAATTTTTAATCAATTGAAAAATCATTTAATAATTAAAAATAATACTACCAAACATCTAAAACACATTTGTAGGAAATTTATACATTTTCTCAAAGTTTTCAACAAAAAGGTAAGTTCCAAATGTAAATATTAAATAGAAAATAAATAGAAAATTTTGGGAGATTTCTTATGTTCAAGACTTCAAGCGACTATTTTGAATTTAGAACCGACGAAGTGAAGAAATCAATAATCAAATTTTAACTTAAAGACTTGTAAAAATTAAACAATAATTTTTTTAAAAAAAAATAAAGATAATTATGTTCACCTAGACGCGCATTAGTTATGCTAAATAAGGCTCCAAGCCACTTGGCATTTTCCTCACGCATCACGCATTGGTGACACTTAGGCGCTGCCAATGTGCGCCTTTTAGAACAATGATTTTAGGGTAGTAATATGGTTTATGCCAAAGTTTTGTTTTTGTTCGAGGATGAACAAATATTTTAGTTTTGAGGTACTTGATAAGTGCATTTTTGTGAACTTATTCAAGCTAAATTACTAAGCTTTTAATCATCAAAGTTTTAAATTTTAATTAGGACCCTGTTTAGTAGGGATTAAAATCAGATTTTTAGTAGATTTTAATAAAAGTTGATGAAATGTGGGATTGAAAAATTGTGGGACCTATAAATTATGTGGTTAAAATTGATTGTTGACTTTGATTCAGATTAAAGTCTGAATTTTAATCGTTACCAAACAATGATTTAATTTGGGTTAATTTTCTGTTGTTTCAATTTTGGACCCGTTCATGAGCAATTGGAAAAGAAAGAGGGATGAATTGATGATTTGATGGAAAGTTTGGGGACTAATGTGTACATAAGAAGAAGTTGAAGAATCAAAATAGGCATAATTTGTGGTGGAGTACCAAAATAAAAGAAAGAATGAAGAAAATGACTAAATGATGAATTGTGTGGATTTTATAATTGGGCACCCGCCCAATTATAATGGCAGGGCAACTGTCAGACATGAAAGTGCAAAAACAGGGCTCAAGTGGTTGCCCGGGCAAGTGCCCTATTTTCTACTAGGCGACTTCCCAAGCGATTCATACCCAAGAAAATTTCTTCGTTCGAAATTCTACTCAAACAGGGAAACTGCCTTTTGAACCATTATCTGCACAATTTTTAGAAACTTTTGAGATTCCTTGAAGATTAGTATAAATAAAACTTACCAACTCTAAGTTAGGGGAATCAATATACCATTCCATTCATCTGGTATTCATCATAAAAATCCATTTTTTTTTGGAGAAAAAATTAGGATTTCATCGGAGTCGTTGTCTGGGTTGAAGATCAAGCTCGAAGACGGAGTTATACTATTTGATTTTCTTCTTCTCCGAGGTATGAATTTCATCTTATGTATTAGTTTTCGTCTCTTTATCATGTTAGACTATATTATTTTTAGCGTGCTAGGATTATATGAATCTTGTATCATGATCCTTTACCTCATGATTTTTTTTTTCATTCAAAGTACGCTTTTAATCATTGAATGATTGACATTGGTTTAATTTTTCTACAATTATATGCACAATGGTTGTACGAGATCGTAACTTATTTTACCTTTGAAAGATGGAAAATACGTTAGACACAGTGTCAATTATAGTAGAGTTTGACAATGGATAGAAATATACTGTTATGTTCTACATAATCTTCAAATATTCATAAATCCCAAAAACATTCTTGTATGTTCCCATCTGTCATAGAAATATAGTCGGGTCACATGTGAAAATATATTTAATTCTATTCAAGAGATATTGTTAAATAATCTAGGAATATTGATCTTTATAATTGAATTGCATTGTCAAATTGTAAGGTTTGGGATTAAAGTGGATTGATACAAGGGGATTCGTGATCCTAATCCACTTTTCATCAACAGATTTTCATCAAACTTGCATTCACTACAATTTTGCATTGATTTTAATTAAGTTAGGTCTTGCATTATAATTTAGTTATAGAAAAACCACAACTTTCCATTTTTCGATCAAGACTAAGCCCCCGTTTGGCCCCTATTTTGTAAAATGAAAATGAGTGGAATAATATTTTTTTTTGAAAAATGAGTGGTTGAAAAAGAAGAAAGATTTTTCGAGTTACGTGTAATATTATTTTATAGAAAATTGTGTAGTTGAAAATAAGAGATAAAAAAATGGAATGAATATTAATGTGGCCAAACGGGGGCTAAGTTAATTTCAACTTGAATTAGTACAATCTCTATAGATACGATACTTGGACTCAAAATTCATTTTACTACTTCTTAACGATTTGTGTATTTGAGATAATTCAAATTATGAATATCTTCGCAACACTACTCAAACCTACCTAAAAAGCAATCAACCATACCGTAACCAACATGCCATGAGCTGCTAACTAAATCTTATTATCATTGCTCTGTAACACATCACTCGTCACCATCGATGTCGATTTCATCATTTTTAATTGAGATAAGCCATTCTATACAAGATATTTAAATTTAAAATGTTGCATGCTAAATTTCAAATATACGAAGTGAATATGGTGGGTGCTGTAATATCCCAAAATTAGCTCGAACAATATTCACTCAAGTTGCAATATAATGGAACGAAAGCTTAGAGCAATATTAAGCCTTTAACCCAAAACCGTTTCCAAGTATTCAAACACCCTTCCTCCGAACCCCAACGATGATAAATATTGATAGGGTCTTGTTACAAATTAAGCCAATTGTTATAAATATTAAAGACAAAATTACATGCAAGATAAAAATACCAATTACAAGAATATAAGATTTACGTGAAAACTCAAAAAGGAAAAAAATCACGGGCAGAGACGGAGCATTCATTATATTAAAAGTAAGAAGTTTCAATATGTTATGCTGAATCTCACAATATTGTCTCTAGATCTTTCTATCTGTGACTCTCTTTAATAATTTGGGTCATTCAAATATATAATATTCCACATATTTATAATACAACAATATCTAACATATTAGGAGAATTAATATATGAAGAGTTTAATATATAGTGAAATCCTAATGCAATAGATAAAATCAATAATGAAATATTTGGAATAAAATAAGAATAAAAAATTGTCAAAAAATGAAATTTGAATCCTGTCTAGAGTATTACCACTGCTTGAGCGACAACCTCGCACAGCTCGAGTAGTAGCCCAGTGCCTAGCTAGTATTTGGACAAAACCCTACAAGCATACAAGGTCGTTGACAATTAATATATTAAATGAGTTAAAGGTGTCATCCCACAAGAAATATATTTTAAATTGAAATTTATCAACTCATTGTCAAATTCGAATGTAAATAATAACAAAGATTATTTGATTATAGCTAAATTATCTACTAATTATTAATATTTGTTTCTAATTAAATATGGGTTGTATGTGTTGAAATTTCAATTCGGTTATTATTATTTTAATTCCAATTCTCAACCTACATAATTTAAAATAATTTGTGTCTATATGTCAATTGATAATCCAATTTTATTTAACTTTATTTTCCAAGATGAGTAAATTCTAAACACAACTCGAACCTACTCCTAGTTCGAATTCACATGCATAGCATGCATTCAATCACATGATTATCAACAAGATTGCAAACGTCATTTATGTTATTCCTAACATCTATTGCTCATTTATTGTAATCATGGTATTATAAACATATTGTGAATCTTCTAACACTACAATAAGTAACTAATTATTTAAGTGGTGATCAAGCAATCAAATAATGCAATAAGCATAGGAGATCAAACTCTTGCTCATCTTTGAATTAAAAATAAATAATAGTAAGGTTCAACCGTTGAGAATCTACTTATCATGCGTAGGGAAAATAAAACAATTTTTCAATTCCCACCAAGAATTGTATTTGTGTTTAAATGAAAATCGTGATAAATATTGTACCTTTTACGAGATCTACAAACTGTTTTGCTATTCTTTCGTTCCAATGATCTTGATTTGCCACCCATAGGTGTCCAATTGTCCAATTTTCAACGATGATCCGCACAGAAAACAAGATTGTAGGATTAGAGTTTTCTTCTTGTGCTAGCAAGAATAACGAATTCTCTACAGATATTGAAAACCCTAGTCATATTTATATAAGCCCGAATGGGCTTGGCCTGACCCAATCCAATATTTAATTAACTCATTTAATTAAATCCAGTCCATGAATTAATTAATCAAATTAATTAATTCGAGCCTATAAATAACCAACACAATTAATTATTTTATCTAATGATTGTTAAATTAATTAATTGACAAAATACAATCTTCCAATTCTCTTTTGTGTACGACCCATCAAGTTTCTGATCACGATACCTAACGACGTGAAATACTATTTTAATCTTATCAAAATTGATAATTTAAAACACCCTTTTAATTTATCACCAATTTACACTCGTCGTCCCAGATTGATATCTAGCAATGTATCAGGGCAACACATGTGACGGGAAATATCACGTGGTATGACAAAATCAAACTCATTCGTTTACCGTGAGACTATAATCCCTTCGTCAATATGATACGATCAGTTACGAGATATGAAATTGTATCAATCTCGATTATCGATCATATCTTTCATACCACTATTAAGTCAATATAAGCCGAAAACTCATTTTCGACTTTTGAATACATCTTGGTTAAGGATTTTGCTATCGACTTAATTGAATGAAATGCATATCATAATCTCTTACTATCTAAGAGTGACGAATTCTCAATTGGTCATTCACAACCTTCATACGATTCTTGAAATACCCGAATGATGCCATATTAACGGTCCTTGGCAGAGCAACATCCAACACCGTCAAAGCATGACTGTCCTCATATAAGGTACTATGATGACCTCATGTCAAAGGATCAATCCCACTACCGAACGTTAGAAATTAACCACTGACACTAAGATAGTTATCCATGTGAAATCTCTCGGCGGGTCTCCAATATTTTGTTCTAGAACAAAACATCCAAGTGTTCATTTAAGTGTCACTACACTTTAACTTTTGAAATCAGCTATTTATTTCACAAGTAAAAAATATCACACGTAATGGTCTATCAGTAATAACGATATCCGTATCTCGTTATTACTTACGACCACTTACAATTTAATATTCAATCATATATAATTTGTATCTCACACTCACAACTCCATGTGATTAACAAATTATCAAGATTTGAATCTACGGACTCTATTATTTAATTTAATTGAATATTAATTAAATAATAGATCTGCCATAAAATTGTATTAATTATATATTAAAAGTATTTATATCCAAGGTTGATTGGATTTAGGGCATAACACTTACATCAACTTCATCCAAAACAAAGAGATCTAGCTAAACATGTTTCTAATGATAAAATAAAAAGAAGAATGGAAGAATATCGTCCAAAATTTATAAATATAAGAAAAAGATGTCCCTTTCCATTTCTTGATCTTGATTATCAACCCTAAGATTTGATTATTCTAGTTTTTGATGTTTCTTGTTTCAATCCCTTGTTAGAGATGTTCTTCTCTCTAACTTATGTTGAATTTGCCCCCCATTCTTGAATGATTTTATGATATATATGTAATTTGAGAAGTGAGAGCGAGATCCCTTAATGGTTGCCCATGTCTTGTATTATATCATATATGATGAAATAAGTTTAAGATTTACGTCCAAATTGCCTTCCAAAAGAGTTTCAATCAAATAACATATGTTGTCTTCGTGCGCGCATGATTATGTCTTTGCACAGTTTTCGATATTTTTTCATTTCTTTCTACCCCATTATCCGATTGAGGTGATTTAAAATACATTTGAAAGCTAACTCAAAAGGTTACAATTCTTTCAAAAGTATAAATTTTTTTTTCAATTCGTACATTTACTATTCCAAAAATAGGTCTCAAACTCTAGTTGAAATTTTGAAATATGCCTTGTGCAATTGGAAATTGAATTGTAATGATTCTTTGACTATATTTCATTCATTTTTGACTTCTTATTGCATTCAATTAATCCTAACAATCTCCAATTATCGATTTAAGGTCTGAATCAACTATTAGATAATTGCATTTAGATCCTCAAACTTTGAATTTCATCCGTTTTCATTGATATTTTGTTCCCTTCTTCCAAATTCACTTCAAATCATTGAGTTGTTCCTAAAAAATAATAAATACATGAGATTAGGCTATAATTTATCAAAAGTAATACAAAATATCTTAACTTAATGGCTTAGATAGTTGTACAAAATAAACTTATCAGAGAGCGTCATGATCTCCATTCTGAGCGCTTGAGCTTTTCCTTGGTGTGCAACGAGCGGCTGTCTTATGTAAAACCTCTCCTAGTCTATCTTGAACTCTTTCAAAACCTCTTTAAGTCTACTACAAACTCCAAGTACTCCTCTAACGTTATTTTCAATCAAATACTCAACCAAACTTCAGGTCACAATCCAATTCCAATAGGTCTTTATCATCAAAAATATTTTTACCTTCCTCCGTATCAATGTGAATGTAGATTTCATAGTTTGATACGAAGAATCTTAAAGCACCCTATATATATATTGAAATGAGCAGGAGTTATGATGGAATTCTCCATGCTCCTTGGATTTTCAAATTCACAGGAGTGTTACTGAGAATGAACCAAATTTGAAAATTTAGGTGCAAAGGTAAAGAAATGTGACCAATTACTCTAATTATCAGTTTATACATTGATTAATAGCATAATATGTCCAAAGTAGTGGATATGATAACATGTTGGAGATCATTATTCCTAGCCTGCAACTCCTAAGTCAGATTGATTTAGACATAATTTAACTCTTTTTACACTTTGAGGATACCATTTAACTTACTTTACATAACGATTGAAAATGACTCCTAATAAAAAGGTTGAACTCCAACCTTGAGGACCCCATCACCTCGCCCCTAGATATTCGTGAGGGAGGTAAATCGCCGAATATACTCCAGCAAGTCAGGAAACAAGAGCTGCCTGTACACTGCGCCTACAAGGAATCCAATTCCATGTTTCAGAAATCGAACCCCCCACACTGCGATTGCCAGCAAGACGTGAGATAATCTCACTACTGTCCTTTGCACCACTAGACTATGCCCCGGGGGGGGAAAATGACTCCCTAATTATACAAACTTACGGAAGCGCAACCTAACACACTAGACACATCCTTTTCCAAATAAATTCTTTAGATAATATGACTCCGATTTTGCAGCCATTTTCTCTTGTTTGTCATCATATACCTATGTCCACTAAACTATTCACAAAACAACCTTTTACACGTTGAACGAGATATAATTTTGAAGTCAACAACTAATAATGCAAAATGAAGTGCATAAATTCAGGCATTTTGCTCACTCTAACTATGTCAATGTCGAGGAAAATAAGGATGAATTGCACATGCCCAACATCCATTACACAAACATGGACAATGCTTCCACCAAACATATTATGTCACACATTGTTAAATATATAAATATTAGATAGTTTTGCAGTGGAAAGAGAATGGACAACACAATTTATTATTCTTCTAAACACCAAAACTTCTTATAAAATGTTTAATATGTTATATTATATTTGAAAAAATAAAGGGTCTAATTGTATAAATTTTCCAATAAATCTAACAACAAATAAAACAAAATAAAGAAAAACAAATTATATAGTCGACCCTAAATTTTATTCAAAATAAAATTTAGTTTGTTGACATTATTGTATTTGTTATGTCGAGTTGTGTCTAATAAATTGACATATTAAGTCACGTCTTGGAGAATATACATTGCATCCTCGTTTTGCTGGAAGTCATTTTGCAACAACAATATTATAGCTGTATGTTTGATATGCTAAATTATATAAAATTTAATAAATTAAAAATAAATATTTTCGTTGTCTATCTTATGTATTATCATGTCCAATTTAACATTAAAAAGTTGTCCAAACTTTTTGAAAAAAGACCATCGTGCTCGTGCATTGTGCTATAAAAACGCCAACATATCATATTTCACTCGCAGAACTTTTACATATTAGTGAAGAATTCTTGAAGAGTAAAAGAAGCAAAATGGAAAGCATTCCTCAGATGATAAAACCAGTGCGGCAGAGATCTAGGCAGTCCACCAGATATCTTGGCGTACGCCGCCGGCAATGGGGACGGTATGCAGCAGAAATTCGTAATCCACACACCAAAGAAAGGCATTGGCTGGGCACATTTGACACTGCTGAAGAGGCTGCATTGGCTTATGATTTTTCATCTATCTCTTTTAGTGGCATTGAAAAAGCTCGAACTAATTTTGTTTATCCATTATTGGTCGGACCCTTGTCTCCTCCTCCACCACTGCCTCTGCCTCCATCTCCACCGCCGATTCCGGAGCTAGAAAGTGATCAAACTTTTATGGAAATGGGTTCCACGGATGAAGATAATGAGTCTCTTTTTATTGCTTCCATTTTGCAAAGCTTTCACCCATCCCACGGCCTAGAGAAGTTGGTTCTATGAATGCAATTTGATGTCAAAAAGAATTATTATTCAATTTGCGTTATGATTTGAAATGAATGAGCTCATATTTCACTAGTGTACTAGACAGCAAAATAAACAAGAATTTAATTCTTTTTTTCCCCCTCTTTAATAGGGTCTAATCTTGTCTAATAATAAACATGGCAGTAAGATAAAATTTCAAAGCTCTCGACAAACTGCAGTATATGTACTCGATCGCAAGGAGATATAGAACAAGCCTTAGCAAGTACTCCAAATTCTAATTATAAGGTAGAATCCGAAAAGATATAATATGTGTATACAAAGTATATATAACCCCTTGTATGCTGGCTACTGATGATAATGATAAGAACAATATTTATGTCTAATAACAGTGCAGTGACATATGTAATTGATAACAACAATAAATATAAAATATGATATTTCAATTTAAGTCCATTTTATAACTGAAAATTGAAGGCTAGTATTACAACTTTTTATGGCACGATTAGTATTAATAGTCAGTTTAACTAGGACAACGGTTTCAGTTTCAGTCTAATTTTTAGTGCCACATTATAATGGACTAGAATTAAAGTCAACTACTGTACCATATATTTAATTAGTGCTTTTAATATTTTGAAAGAAAAACATCATGTAAACAATGTTTTGATAACTAGGATAACTAGAGCTAGAACTAGAATCAGCTGATCTCGAGATTTTGAGAACCTTAAGTCAACTTTATAAGAGGTCTTCTATGCATACATACGTATACATTCTATTTGAATTTACCTATATATATAAATATTAAAAGCACTAATATTGATAAAGGCATCACATATATGGTTTGTGGGGTTTCTGTTAGTCAGCCTCCCTGTTTTCCCAGCTTTTCCCTCTAATCATTCCCCCCCCCCCCC
>NW_019265877.1:585519-619734 GCF_002742605.1 Olea europaea var. sylvestris | reverse complement strand
CCCCTCCAACCCCCCCCCCCCCCCCCTCCCCTCCCGCATTATTTCTTTCTTTATATTAATTTGAAAAATACCATTTCAATTGTCTTTGTAACCAATATTCTTTATCATGTGCAAACCACATGTTATGTAACGGATTCATGAATGAATCTTCTCTATAAGACTCACAATCTATAAAAAGAAGAATTTCAAAATAGGCGATTAATCAACAACAGCTTTGATTATTCTCGAGAAGCTGGTGAGAAAGAAAGATCTTGTTTCTAGCTTCGATCCTGTGATAAGTATTGTATTCCTACTATTAAATTTTTGTGCCAAGTGACAATATTCTTTGGTTGATGTTCAATAGATGAGTATATTTTCGGCTGAAATCCGGACCCTTAGTGATGAAATTTCAGTCGTCTTCCTTTTTCTGCAAATTTATTCTGTGTTTTGTGCTGGTTGCGCTCCCTTCAATGAAGACTTATCATAATCGGCCCCCCTCCACTTCATCAAATGAAAAATATCACCATTGATAAATGGGGAAATTTGAATTAGGAGGCATGCCTCTAGATTAAGCTCCAATTTTTACTTGTGTTATTAGATAAATAAGTACCCACAAATTTATAGTAGAGTGAAGTATACTCAAAGTTTAAGAAGAATAAGTTACGAATTAGTAGTAGTTTGATATGAGGATTTTACATGCACTAGAATTAAAAGTGTTGACTAAACATGACCATTAGACAACAAACAAATAAAATAATCTATACAATTAAACATGTGGACTAACCATGTAGACAAATAAATTTTCTACCGTCGGGATGCCTCTCCGATCACTCACCATGCATTGTATCACTCTTCAGGCTTGATAAGTAGTAAGAGGAGGCCTTTTAAGTTCTTCAACATGTGGATTAACCATGAGAGCTTCCAAGAGGTTGTTCAAAATTGTTGATGTTACGGGAACGAAGCAATTCAATCTGTGTAAAAAGTTGCAAGGCCTTAAGGGGGAGCTCAAGAAGTTTAATGAGAAACACTTCGCCCATATCTCCACTAAGGCCAAAATGGGCACATTGGCTTTGAAGGAGGCACAATTAAAATTGCATGATGATTCTCTTAATGTTGAACTTCAAAAATGGTGATATGTATGGCGAAAAAGCTATGGACCTTTGTGAAGTGGAGAGAAGTTTTTACTACCAACGTGCTAAATGTGAGTACCTAAAGAACAGTGACAACTGCACTAAATTTTTTTGTTCAATGGTTAAGAGGAAGTCAAAAGGAATTTCATTGCATCCGTGTGTAAAGGGGATGGTTCATATACTTCCTCGTTGGAAGAAATGGCCAATGAATTTGTGCATTTTTACAGCAACTTACTAGAAATAACAACGTGGTGGAGCCCATTAACCTTGGCATCTTAATGGATGGTCCCGTGTTATCGGAAGAGCATTCTTTAGCGCTTATTTGGGATATTTCAGAACATGAGATCAAAGATGAATTATTTTATATCGGAGATGATAAATCACCAGGTTCGAATGGTTACTTATCGTGCTTCAAGAAACCTTGAAGTATTATTGGAAGAGATTTTGTGGGAGCAGTCAAAGAATACTTCACCTCTAGCTCTCTTCTCAAGCAAATGAATCATGTGGTCATCACTTTGGTCTCCAAGGCTAGTCACTCTACATCCGTTGGTGACTATAGACCGATCTCACGTTGTAATGTGTTCTACAAAGTAATTGCTAAAATCCTTGAATCTCAATCGGGGCATATACTTGGGTCAATTTTGGATCAAGCTCAAGGTGCTTTTGTTGAAAGAAGGAGCATGTTGGAGAATATCTATCTTGCAAAAGAGCTTCCAAAACAATACATTCGAAAGAGAGTTGCTCCTAGATGCCTTCTCAAAGTAGATCTTAAGAAGGCATATGATTCAGTCAATTGGGAATTTCTCAAGAATGTGCTACATGGTCTTGGCTTTCCTATGAAGTTTATCGGTTGGGTGATGGAATTTATTTCTGCTCCTTCATATTCTATAGTGCTCAATGGTAGCCTTTATGGATTCTTTAAAAGGGAAAATGGGTCTTCGTCGAGGTGACCCGCTCTCTCCATTTTTGTTTGTAATTTATCTTGAGTATTTCTCAAGAATGTTGAAGGGAGCTACGGAGAATAGCGAGTTCAATTATTGGAAGAGATTTTATGGGAGCGGTCAAAGAATGCTTTACCTCTAGCTCTCTTCTCAAGCAAATGAATCATGTGGTCATCGCTTCGGTCCCTTAGGCTAATCACTCTACATTTGTTGGTGACTATAGATCGATCTGATGTTGTAATGTGTTCTACAAAGTAATTGATAAAATCGGCCTATCCTTGGGTCAATTGTGGATCAAGCTCAAGGTGCTTTTGTGGAAGGAAAGAACATGTTGGAGGATATCCGTCTTGCACGAGAGCTTCTAAGACAATACAAGTGAAAGAGAGTTGCTCCTAGATGCCTTCCCAAAGTAGATCTTAAGAAGGCAAATGATTCGGTCAATTGGGAATTTCTCAAGAATGTGCTACATGGTCTTGGCTTTCCTATGAAGTTTATCGTTTGGGTGATGGAATTTATTTCTACTCCTTCATATTCTATAGCACTCAATGATAGCCTTTATGGATTCTTTAAAAGGAAAAACAGGTCTTCGTCGAGGTGACCCACTTTCTCAATTTTTGTTTGTAATTTGCCTTAAGTATTTATCAAGAATGTTGAAGGGAGCCACAGAGAATAGCGAGTTCAAATATTGGAAGAGATTTTATGGGAACGGTCAAAGAACGCTTTACCTCTAGCTTTCTTCTCAAGCAAATGAATCATGTGGTTATCGCTTTGGTCCCCAGGGCTAATCACTCTACATCCATTGGTGTCTATAGACCGATCTCACGTTGTAATGTGTTCTACAAAGTAATTGCTAAATCCTTGCATCTCAATTGAGGCCTATCCTTAGGTCAATTATGGATCAAGCTTAAGGTGCTTTTGTGGAAAGAAGGAGCATGTTGAATAATGTCCATCTTGCACAAGAGCTTCTTAGACAATACAATCGAAAGAGAGTTGCTCCTAGATGCCTTCCAAAGTAGATTTTAAGAAGGCATATGATTCGATCAATTGGGAATTTCTCAAGAATGTGCTACAAGGTCTTGGCTTTCCTATGAAGTTTATCGGTTGTGTGATGGAATTTATTTCTGCTCCTTCATATTCTATAGCGCTCAATGGTAGCCTTTATGGACTCTTTAAAGGGAAAATGGGTCTTCGTCAAGGTGACCATCTCTCTCCATTTTTGTTTGTAATTTGCCTTGAGTATTTCTCAACAATGTTGAAGGGAGCTACGAAGAATAGTGAGTTCAATTATCATTCCAAATGTGGCCCTTTAAAGATGACACACTTGGCATTTACGGATGATTATATGCTTTTTGTTAGAGGAGATACAATTCAGTTGGTATTTTGATGGATTATTTGTCTAAGTTTGGAAACATATCGGGATTGAGGATGAATGTTTGCAAGTCTCGCTTGTACAAGGCAGGGGGTCATAGGCAAGAGCTTGAGGAGATCTTTGAAATAGCTCATATGTCCAAGGGTTCTATGCCATTCCGATAATTAGGAATCCCACTTGAAGCGAAGAGGTTGAAAATAAGTTCTTATGACTCCCTTCTCAACAAAATCATAGCTTACATTTCTATCTAAGGCATCCTTCTCCTATACGGGAAGAGCTAAACTTATTAGATCCGTTCTTTAAGATGTGGAATGTTTTTGGCTTTCATATTTCCTATCCTAGCCGCAGTTGCTTCAAAGATCATTAGCTTTTGCCGCAACTTCCTTTGGGGTAATAACAAACTGTTGGTTGCTTGGAGTAATGTTTGTTTGCTAAAACATGAGGGTGGACTGAATTTAGAGATATAAAATGTTGGAACTCAGCATTACTTTCAAAATCCATTTGGAATATCCATCGTAAGAAAGACATGCTATGGATTAAATGGATTGATCAAATTTACCTCCGTGGGGCTACTATTTGGAGTGTGTGGCAAGGAAAGAGCACTCTCTATTGATCAAGAAGCTGTTGGACATTTGAAATCAGCTTAGGGTCGAAACTCACTGACCATGCTGTAGTTAATAGGCTGTCCAATTGGACAGCTTCTAGCCATTTTTGCATGGGTAGCGCTATTGGACGGTATCAGAATATTTTCAGCAATAGACAAAATATTTCAGCAATATTTTCTCTCCATATTTACACCTGTCACTTTGTTATTTATTCTATTTTAGCACAATAATGTCAATTAGCATAAATCTTGCTGTAGACTTTCACAGTATATATATCCATTTTCACAGTATGTGTAATTATCGTTTTGGTCATAATAAAATTCAGCCTTTTACTTCTCCTTATTTTATCATGGTATCAGAGCAGTAGAACCCTAGGACAATTTTTTTTTTCTTTTCTATAGCGGAAGAGAGTCCTCTGGCCATGGCTTCCAATACTTCAGGCAACCACTCCAATAGCAACCAACCCAGCTTTGATGTTTCATCACCTTATCTCCTCCATGCCTCCGACAATCCAAGTGCAACACTAGTGACTTGTTTGCTCAGGGAAGAAAATTACCCCACATGGCGTGGAGCAATGACTAACGCTTTACAAGCCAAAAGTAAGTTTGGCTTTGTGGATGGATCAATCAAGCGCCCAACATCTGGCTCACTGGAGGAATCTGCGTGGATCAAGTGCAACTCCATGGTGATTTCGTGGATCTTTAATTCTCTTCACCCCACTCTCCATGATAGTGTGGCGTATTTTGTGACAGCGCAAGAAATGACCTTGAAGAACGCTTTTCACAAGGAAATGCTCCTCGTATTCATCAGTTAAAAATCGAAATGATGAATACCTTGCAACAAGGGATGACTGTATCAGTGTATTACACAAAGTTGAAGGGGATTTGGGATGAACTCAACACATACTCTCAGATTCCACCGTGTACCTGTGGTTCTGCAAAGGCCCTTGCTATCGAACGGGAGAAAGAGAGAGTACACCAATTTTTGATGGGGTTAAATGAAAAATACAATACGGTGTGATCTCAAATCTTAAACACAGACTCACTACCTTCATTATCCCGTACCTATGCACTTGTGGCACAAGAGGAGTGCCAACAGTTAGTGACTGCGTCCAGATTACCTCCTGTAGAAACAGCATTCCAGACGGGCAACACATTCAGGTCTCATGGCAGCTATAAATCAACAGGGAACCATGACCCCTCCAAGCGGTTTTGTGAGTACTGCAAGAAGGCTAGACACACACAAGATACTTGCTTCGAGTTGCATGGCTATCCGAAATGGTGGGATAAAGAAAAGAAGGCATTCAGAACTAAAACGGCCAATAGCTCACAACGTGTGGAGGCTAATGAGGGTAACAATGCTATACCAATTAATGGGTTGACAAATGATCAGTATGCTCAACTTATATCTATGCTTAACCTTGATAAGGAACATAATTGCACGACCAATTTTGCCGGTAAGGCAACTTCTCTGTCCAATGGTACAACTGAATGGGTTTTGGATTCGGGTGCTTCCGATCACATGACTTGCATTGAAACAGTCCTCACTTCCCTAAAACTGTGCCTCATTTTTCACCCATTAAAATTCCAGATGGATCATTTATGCCAGCAAAATCTTATGGAGATGTTCCTCTTAACCCCCCTGTCACTTTAAATAATGTCTTATACATACCTTCTTTTACATGTAATCTCATATCTGTCAGTAAGCTAACCAAAACATTGAACTGTGTTGCTCATTTTTTCCCTTCTTTTTGTGTGCTACAGGACCTAGCCTCGAGGAAGCTGATTGGAATGGGTGAATTGCGAGATGGACTCTATTATTTTCAGGCGGTCAAAGCCTCAACTGCTGTGTCCAACACCACTAGCGACTCTCGGATTCTCCTCTGGCATCAACGCCTTGGGCATTTATCCTTTGACAGGCTATCTCTCCTTAGCGATTTAGGTTTATCTTCTATTACTTCATTCAATAATTGTTGTGATCCTTGTCATCGAGCAAAGCAAACTCGTAAACCTTTTTCTACTAGTTCTATTAAAACGATTGAATCTTTTGAATTAATTCACTGTGATGTTTGGAGACCATCTCATACCACGTCTCTATCTGGTGCCAATTATTTTTTGAGCATTGTAGATGATTACACTAGATCCACTTGGATTTATTTGATCAAAACCAAGGCTGAAGTCTATACTAGGTTGACTTCCTTCATAGCCATGATAGATAAACAATTCGGGAAGGCCATTAAACAAATTCATAGCGACAACAGAACTGAATTCACAAACCATAATTTTCAACTTTTCTGCCAACAAAATGGTATTTTAACTCAATTTTCTTGTGTTGCCACGCCTCAACAAAATGGGGTGGTTGAGCGTAAACATAGACATATACTTGAAGCTGCCAGGGCCTTACGATTTCAAGCTAATTTACTGATTAAATTTTGCGGGGAATGCATCTTAACGGCAGTTTACTTAATCAATTATACTCCCACACCACTTTTATCTGGAAAAAGTCCTTATGAACTTTTGTTTTCTCAAAAGTCGAATAATTCCCATCTTCGTGTTTTTGGGTGTCTTTGCTATGCCTCCATCGTCCCTTGATCAAAAGATAAGTTTCAGGAACGTGCGTCTGCTTGCATTTTTATTGGTTACCCTCATGGTCAAAAAGGGTACAAAGTGTATGATTTAACCTCACATAGAGTCTTCACCTCTTGGGACTTGACGTTTTATGAGCACATTTTCCCTTTCCAAGAAAAGTCCTCATCTCCTCCTCCCGATCGTATACCACCAATGACCACACCCATACCTTTGCCTGCCCTTGATCATGAAACCACGTCACTCACTCCCCTCACCACAACGGAATCCATGCACCATCTCTCCGATATCATAACCTCTGACCATTCCATTGACACTGATTCGGCTCCGCTGATCAGCAACTTACTAGATACTTTCCCTACTGATCAGCCTCACACCATACCAACTCAACGTCCTTCCCGTGCAAGGAAGTTGCCATCCTACTTTCGAGACTTTCATGTTGACTTGCCGGAGAATAATAGGGCCTCTCCAGCCTCTTCCAATAATGCTTCCTCAGGTACGTCCTACCCTTTGAGTAACTTTCATTCTTATTCAAACTTTTCTCCACCGTATACCAGTTTTCTTGTGGCCATCACTCAACATGATGAGCCGCGGTCCTATAAACAGGCCATTCAGGACGTTCATTGGTAGGACGCAATGAAACAGGAATTGGAAGCACTTGAGCAAAACCATACATGGACTTTGGAACCCTTACACCCTGGCAAAAAGGCCATTGGATCGCGTTGGGTTTACAAGATAAAGTATCATTCCGATGGATCTGTTGAACGTTACAAGGCTCGCTTGGTCGCCAAAGGTTATACACGGGTTGAGGGGCTAGACTACACTGAAACCTTTGTGCCGGTCGCCAAACTTACCACTGTCAGGACCTTGTTAGCTGTTTCGATTGCAAAATCATGGGCATTGCACCAACTTGACGTCCACAATGCATTTTTACATGGAGACCTTGACGAGGAGGTCTATATGACACCGCCTCCTGGGTACTTATCTTCTAATGATAATCGGATGTGTTGCCTACATAAATCCATTTATGGTTTGAAGCAGGCATCTCGCCAATGGTTTGCTAAATTCTCCAACGCCATACTCCATTTTGGCTTCACCCAATCCAAGGCAGACACCTCCCTTTTCTTGCATCATACTGGTGACTCCTTCACTGCCCTACTTGTGTATGTGGACGATGTTATTATTGCTAGCAACAACAATGCTCACACTGCTGCCCTCAAAGAATATTTGAATACCTTACACGCCGTTCAATTACTGGCTATCTTATCTTCCTTGGGTGTTCTCCCATTTCTTGGAAAACCAAGAAGCAGACTACCGTCTCTCGCTCTTCAATCGAGGCTGAATATCAGTCCATGGCCACCAATGCTTGTGAGCTCATTTGGCTTCGCACCTTACTTCAGGATTTAACAGTTTCCATCCCTTTGCCAGCTCAACTTCACTGTGACAATCGTGCTGCCTTGCACATTGCTGCTAACCCAGTTCATCACGAACGCACTAAACATATCGAGATTGACTGTCACTTCATTCGTGACTGCATCAAATCTGGCTCCATCACTATGTCTCCTCTGATTGCCAGCTAGCTGACCTTTTCACCAAAGCCCTTGGAAACATCCAGTTCCATTTCCTAGTTGGCAAGTTGGGCATTCGTGATCTCCATGCTCCAACTTGAGAGGGCGTATTGGATGGTATCAGAATATTTCCAGCAACAGACAGAATATTTCAGCAATATTTTCTCTCCATATTTACACCTGTCACTTTGTTATTTATTCTATTTTAGCACAACAATGTCAATTAGCATAAATCAATATCAATTAGCATAAATCTTGCTGTAGACTTTCATAGTATATATATCCATTTTCACAGTATGTGTAATTACCGTTTTGGTTATAATAAAATTTAGCCTTTTGCTTCTCCTTATTTTATCAAGCGCATATCAGTATTTTCAATTGAAGCGAAAAAAAGTTGTTGGACTGGGGAAATTTGGAGACCGTACATCACTCCAAAACACTCCTCCATGTTGTGGTTGGCTGCACAGTCTAATCTTCTAATGGAGGATGAGTTGATGCATCTTAACATTAATGTTTGGTGCAGGGTGTTGGTGGAGTCAACTGAAATCTATCGTGTCAGTTTCAGGTTTTGGGTAAATATGTACGTGTTAAAGACAATGGTTAAATGCAGGTCCAGCTATCTGGAAACTTTGGCCTCACGGAATTTGCGAATTTAGCTCGTGAATAAACACTTTCCAAACATGTTTTAATATTTTATTTTATATATTTTCTATATAACTAGTGTAAGATCATGTGCCACACGTTTATTGATAGAAATTGAATATTTGATACCACCATTATGAACGAAACGAAATGCTTAAGTGATACCTATATAAACAGCGAATTGAAACAATCAATTGAACTGTAAACATAGTGAGTAAAAGAAAAGTTATAAGATTTAGTTTAGTAAAGAAATATATCGTTAATATTTCTCATGATTTATTTGTACATCATGACACTAACACACTTAGAGCTGAACAAAATTGTAAATGGCATGCCTTCATGAAATGCAAAATGAAATGTCATAAGTGACTGCAAATATTTGACAGAGAAGGGTGATCGTCTCTCACATGTCGCGAGTACCGCTTGAATAAAAAATTATTCCTCCCCCTATTTGTGGGGTCTCTGTCAGGACTTTTGCTTTAAAATAAGGGGCAACTTCATTTTTGTATAGGGCGGCACCACTTCTAATAATTTCTTACACCGTATTTGGGACTAATTAAGAAGTTGTTTCCAAATGGTTACTAGGAATTTTGAAAACCTCTGATGCAACTACTGAATTTTGTTAGAAGCGCTCCAAACACAATAAAAAAATACAGGTAAATCTATTTGCAATATAAAAATGTAAGAATAAGAAAGTTTAGAGTTTAGATAATTTTCACATTTACTAAATAATAGATCAAACTTTAAGAAACGAAGAATAAAAAATTTACACAGTTGCAATTTACCTTGAAATCAAAGGCTATAATTAGGTTCCCAAAGACTCCAACGTTGAAATTAATGAAGTTAGTAGGCGTGAGTAAGAGAAATTATTAAGAGATAAGAATAGAACATTTGGTCATCATTATGAAAATTCAGTCATACCTTATAGATGGTTAATAATTACCCGCCTAAAAAATCGTTAAATCGTTGAATAACCAAGTAAAGGAGGAATTACTCAACAATAGAAGTTTTAATAGTACCGTTTCATATGGATTCAATCGCAATGACATGTCTTATGTTGCACGAGCCACGGTTCTAATAATTTTTTCTTAATTTTTAAGAAAAAGAAATAAATTTTTACTTGTTGCTCTAAAATTCTCTTTCTTGAAGGATGAATAGGCTATCGTAGGAAAGAAAAGAAGACACCGTATGGGATAGTCTGACACGACTCGTCTAGAGCCTTTCTAGATAGGTTGACTCATACACGATCTTTCTCGAGCATATATTGGACCAAACGAATGTTACGGCTCCGTAATTGATTGTCTAATTTATTTTCGTAAAAAAGAGAAATACAAATGAAACTTCGCTATATCGACATTATGTCAATCTATCATACGCCCATATTTCATAGATGAATAATAACTTTTTAGGTGAGAAAGAGATTCTTTTTTAGGTGGGTGGGGGTTGGAAAAATTTTCAAAGCAAAGGCGAATTATTATTAACTTTGAAAATTTCAATAGCGGTCAACAAATTATTGTTCTCAAAAGAAATATTGTGAGCGTGGATCTAGATGTATAAAGATATGACTTTTTTTATATTTGTGATCATTACATACAATATACCATCTTTGGTAATTAATTGCAATGTCAAAATAAAGTAATTGATAAAAATCATATCAACAAAATTTACCAACAATTGATATATGTCATTGATATATACGCCTGTCGATGAATTATAAATAATCAAGAAAGTAGTCAAAATACTTTCTCGACCTCACTTCACACACTTCAAACATTTTTATTTGCGCCTTCTTTGAAAAATTTCTCGTGCATGTATGCATTTTTCTTTCTTTGACACATTATTAGATGAAACTTAATTAAACCAATTAGTTCATCCTTGTTTATGTGTCAATAAACTTAAGACCCACTTTTCAGTCGACTCTTTAAATGCTGATTGAGTATCAGGTATTTTTGAGCGCCTTCAATTTGTGTAGGTCGAATTGTTTTCAACTTAAGCCTTGAGGTTATAAATTTCACGTGTTTATTTCCTCAAAATTGGCTATTTTTACATTAAATATATGCATGAGAGAGATGGATCTATTATATCCGGAAGTGAAACAATTTTGATAATTGTGTGTTTCAAAGATTCCAAAAGTAATCACTTACTGAACTCACTAAATGCCTAAATTAATTCACCTAAGTATTACTCAGATGATTTTTCAGCAATAGAGTTAACGACACTTGATGATAAATTAGAAACTTATATTTTTTAAATGTGCACTATCAAAGAGTTCAAAGAATTTCAGGGTCTTAGTGCTCTAACACACAAGTTGGTTGTGATTAAAAATAAATAAATAAATGTATATCTATTACTTTACAAGTTTGTAACTTCGACATTAATTCTTTCTGTCACAACTGTTAGGGTAGAAAAAAATATTTTTTGAATGACGTGTTGAAGGATTGATTGCACAAATCCAATTAGATATCGAAGGATGAATGATAGCTTGTATGCCTATATTAAAAATGTAATTGATAAAGTTGGAGAGAAGTTGTATAAATTTGTCATAGAGAGCAACTGCATTTTTTTTTTTTTACTGTTTTAATATGTATTTTTATTCTTATAAAAAGTTTTTCTCTAGTTAATTTGTGATGTCACTACTTGATCTTCCATTTTCACCCCCAAGTCATGCATCCGTAAAGTAAACTCTTGGAACCCGTGTAGTACACAATGGTAAAATATATCGTCCATGTTTGGTATGGATTAAAATCTAAATTTTAATTTAAGTTAAAGTTAACAATTAATTTTAAAAATATATTTCACGAACTCACAATTTTTCAACTGCATATTCTATCAACTTTTATTAAAATTTACTAAAAATCTGATTTTAATATCTAGCAAACAAGGATATTGTATAATAAGCGAGAGGGTATTTTCCTTTGTACAACAAAGGGGGGAGGGGTCGCTCTGTTTGATTTATAATCTACTTTTTTTCTTTCTTTGTTAGTCACATATTTTTTAATAAAATAATGTTATACTTAAATTCAAAATTATTTTTTCTTTAATTTACCACACATTTTTTTTTTAAAAATCACTATTATAAAATATAAATTTCTTTGAAATGGAGCTCAATCAAGGGCTATTTCTTATGCAAATTTAAAAGTTCAAAAATAATTAAATTAAAAAGAAAAAATGAGGCAAGGTAATTATAGTGAAAACGGGAATATTTGACTAGGATATAGGGAGTTGAAAATTGTGGGAGGTGGGGGTTCCACTTGATCCTATAACGGGGTTATGCCTCTCCTGTCCCGTCACTTTCCGCCACTCAGATTTGCATATCAGATTGTATAATCCGTCGCTTTCTATAATTTTGTCCATTTCTCTCTCACCTAATTTTCTTTGTAGCAAAATTTACAATAAACAAGTTACAATTAGCGCATGCTTGAACCTTATTTTTTATTAAAAATATATTTTAAAATAATAGATTGATTAAGAAGATATGATTACAAAATAAAAAATTTTGAACTTATGTATAATATTATTTTATTAAAAAATGTGCGATAGAAAATAAGAAAGAGAAATATATGTATTTTGAAGTTAAATTGAAATTTTGCACTTTTGAATATTTGACTTTTGCAAGTCCCTATCGGATGGTTCCGTTCAAACTGTCGTTTAATAAATTAAAAATTTTGAATTTTGAATACAATGAATTAATACTACGATACTAATATGGTATGTACATGTACTCCAATTTTTTTTTTTTTTTTTTTTTTCCCTCTCTCTTTCCTTATTTCAAGCCAACAAAATAGTGAATTTTTATTTAGTCTTTATTTGATCTAAATAAAAATTAGCATTTTAATCGTTTTTTTATAAAAGTTGATGGAATATATGGTTAAAAAATGATGTTACCATTAAATATATGATTAAATTTAATTATTAATTTTAACTTAAAAATTAATCATATTTTTTAGTTATACCAAACTAGGAGCTTTGATAAATTAATAAAATTGAAAAATGTTGGGGAATTAATTGTTAAGTTGTATGTTACCTTAATGGGGCGCATAACTGATAAATCATAAATTGACTGATGTGTTTTAAAACTGATGGTGGGATGGGGCCAAGAATTATTGTGGTATATTTTTTTTTTCGAAATTTTTATAATAAAATATTTTCAAGTATTTTATGATGCATGGACCACGTCATTGGGAATTGTTAAAATATCCTATGGCCTTTTTGATTGAATACTAGTGAATTTGTTTGTGAATGTTAAATATAAGTATAAGTTATATTTACTGATTACTTTACTATTAAAGGATGAATTTTTTTCCCCAAAAATGATAAATACAAGATAATGACTAAATTTGAGAATTCTATTTTTAAGGATTATCCTCTAACAAATATAATTCAAATTCGATTTAAATTGATCGATATATAATTAAAACAAAATTTAATAAAAAAGGAAACAACACAAACGAATGAATTTGCCCAAAATTGGTTCCACATCACGTTTCTAATCAAATTTGACTAAAATTTTACAAAAAAATAAACAATCTCAAAATTTTTCCAAAAATCGAAAATTGAAGTTCTTATCTTAAAGAATGGAGAAAAAGGAAAAAAATTCAAGCTGCACCTCTCTCCACGCAGCACGAAAAGGTGCATTGCCTCTTCGCGCTGCGCAGCCTCTTTGTCTAGCATGAAGAGTGCACTATGCATTCTTCGTGCAACACTCAATGCAGCACAGAGAGTTCGTGCACCCTCCGCGTATGCCTCTCTGCGCTGTTCTAAATCCTACAAAAATGTGAAATAATTCATAAACAACTTTCAAGAAACCAATATTATAAAAAAAATATAATAAATTTGTACAAGAAACAAATATTATTTTAAAAAAAGAAATTGTACTTATCATAGGATAGAATATAAGAAGGAAGTGCAAGAAGGCAATTCGGGAAGCTAACAAATAAGAAGTAATAAGAAGGGGGATATACTGTTTAGCAATAGCGCGAACAAAGCCTGGTTTGAAGCGCTGATCAATAAATTATTCAAATCTTCTTACTTTGTCTAGTCTTTTACCATTCATATTATCCCTATTACATGCCAAAAATGGATTACAAACTAAACCAAGTACTGATTTAAGATTAGCAATTATGATAAATATGTAGAAAGTTAATTCTTGATTTATAGCCATCAAAATGCAACCTAGACAATATTTTAAACACTCAAGCAGTGGCATCTTAAATGGGAAAAAATAATTTTAAATGATCAACATACACATTCTTTTAATCTCCTCAAATCTGGGTCCCAATCCATATGAGTTTAATTTGATCAAATGCATAAACTAAAAAATACATAAGAAGTAAATTCTATATAACATATTCAATGATGTTAACTTAATGAAATTAAAATATATTGTCTTTTCAAATTCAGGATTATCATCTAGATATCATAATTCAGTATATATCAGTTTAGTTCAAATCGAGCACTGACTCGAATCAGCAACAAAATATAAACACTGCAACTCTAATTACAGAACACAGCTTTCAGCAACACCCAGACCACTAAACCACTTACGAACTAAAATCCAAAAACCCCAAATCAAGAAAAGTCACGAATCTTCAAATTAATTAACGGATAAAAAAGCGCACACTTATTTTCTATGTAGAAGGCAATTTTCTAAGTACATGTTGAATAATCCCAGTAGATTTTCACCTCCTATTTGTCTCCATCTATTCTTCTACAACTACCATCAGCAGTTGAAAGGTCCAACAAATCTTACATTCATAGAGCAAAAAAGAAAGCTTCTACTCAATTCTTTGAACAATTGAAAACTTAAATCAACGCGGAGACCACATAAATATAAAAATAAAGCAATCGCGTAACTTACATAGGAGTAACTGATCAACCCCGTTTAGAACAACTGTATGTACAATTTAGGCCTTCATTTGCAATTCGAATTTACAAGAGATTTCAGTTTTTCGAATTTTTTGAAAGAAGATGAAGAAGAAGAGTAGTGCAAGAATGATAGATTGAATGAAAAAGTGAAAAAATGGTACTAAAATCAGACCGCCTCACGTTTTCTTCCAATGGGGCCAATATAATATAAAAAAAAGCATAGGACGATATATATTTGCAACACGTGTCCAGCCAAAGTTTCGCTTTTTGATATATGTAGGATATTTGATCTTTTTGAAGCAATTTCCTTGTTTGAGCTCCATTTTTTTCTTTTCTTTTCTATTATTTTTCTACAGTATTCATTTTCAATTATACATTTTCCATTAAAATAATATTACGTGCAAATAAAAAAAATTTCCTTGTTTTTAACCATATATTTTCTATCAATTTATAATTCCATAATACATTACAAGAAGTCAATAGGGCTCAAACAGCGTGCAAATCTGTAGTAGTTCGGTTAATAAGTTGAACTTCTCAAAATTTCCTTTTTTTTAACCATATATTTTCTATCAATTTATAATTCCATAATATATTACAAGAAGTCAATAGGGCTCAAACAGCGTGCAATTCTGTAGTAGTTCGGTTAATAAGTTGAACCTCTCAAAATTGAATAATATTAAAATGTTAAATATTGAAATTAATCCGTTAATTGTATTGCTTAATCTTGTTTACCACTGCTGCTACATATCATGTGTCTTGAAACCCTTTTTTTGGCGAAAAATTAATTTTATATCTGTGTTTTGGTCCTTTTGCAATATAATGAAACAATGCCGTTATAACACTTTAAAAACAAAATATTGTAATAAGAGTTTGTAATGGACATAGTAGTATTTTTTTAGCACTATCATTCATCTGGACCATGGTAATAGGTCTATCGGTTACACATGCTTTAAAGGTCGTTCCAGTTCATTCAATAATTTTTAATTAATAGAGCTATTCAAAATAAGGTTTAACGAGTATTTTAAAGTAAGTTAAGTATGTTAAGATATCTTTAAATATCCTATTTATGGAGATAAGCAATCTTGAAATTTACATCAACGACTGTGATTATTTAGGGGATTTATAACTACATAAAAGACATTCAAGATTTTTATATATAATTTATTTATTTAGAGATATACGACACATTTGAAACGTGTCAAATGAAACTTTATTTGTAAGTTGATAAAATATTATTTTTAATCGTATATTTCGTAAAATCCTCAAATTTTATTCACATATTTCATAATATCTACAACTTGTAACCTTAAAAAAAAAAAAAAAAAAAACCTTCAAAATTTGAGTATTTCTATCTAATATACAATCTAAAACTTTGAATTGCAATTTTATAATATCCTCTTACTAAGCATAAAATATGCATCAAATGTGATTACACCGTTTCAATTGACAAGTGCCTCATGAATAATGCTATGTGGCCTTGTGCTAACACCAATTTAAATATGGTGAACTACTATCTAAACTAATGTTAAACACGATAAAATATGAATTTTGATAACAATCAAATAAGTTTAACCAAAAAAACTAATAAAAAAGTCAAATTAACATTACTTCTTTTGAAGCCCACATATGTTGCAACCTTAACGTTGTCAAGAATTTATTTTTTTGTCTTCTTGTTGTTGTTGTTAGCTCACTTGTGTTTTTCAAACTTATAGTAACGTTTCAAAATTTAAATAAAGACAACCAATAAGACAGCAAGGCCAAAGTTAAAAAAAGGGTTGAGTCGCTCTTCACGGACCGCAAGTTTTGGCTCCCAATGTTTCACGCCTCAAGGTTGTCTTTCACTCATTCTTAGTTGCCAGCCGAACAATTGGCACACTCGCACACTATGAGGAGGATGTTAGGAAAATACCTACTATTGATCATATCAATAGTGCACTATTTAATAAAATAGGCTACGCGCCTAGCTTTTGATGACCTTGCCATTTTGAATTGGGAGATAAGCATTTTTGCTGTGTGATATTGTCCCCCATTTGAATTCGATTATGCCATCATAGCGGGAAGTGAGCTTCGCATCAACATGCATTCCTTTCATTGTAAGAATAACAGTGGCACCATCTCCACATAGAAGAGCATTCACACAATGCTCCCTCGCACATCAACTCCCAAAAAACTCATACATATTGCCTCTGACACCAACCTTTCACATATGCTCCATAAGCATTAGTCTACCGGATGGACGGCCTCTAGCCGCGATGCCTAGGCACACTTGTGCAACGCCTATCCTTTTCGTCCATCTTCCCCACAACTTCCTTTAAGGGTAGTGAAATATTATTGGTGTAAATGTGATATTTTTTAAAAAAAAGTATGATCTAAAATAAATTTATAAATATTAAATTTTAAATAATTATACCAACATTATCTAATTTTATCATATGAATCTAGAAAAATAACAAAGTGATGAAACGGCTAACTTTCATAGCTTGGAAAGGCGAAAGAGCGCCAAACCGTTTGGAGTAAGGCTACGGACAGCTGGACGCCTCCACCGTTCAGAAAGAGCCCCTGCACTGCATCAAGCACGCACACGCCCAAAAAGAAAATAAATTATAATTATCTCACACACACTCACGCAGAAGTAACGCAAAAAGATTTCTAGAGAGAGGAAAAGTAAAGTACAGTGCAGAGGTGAAAAGTTTACAGAGAGCCATAAAGAGTTCTCAACAAAATACTGCAGAAGTTTCAACTGCAAAAGTTTCAAGCAAATAGCAAAGTTTTTCACGAAAAAAGTATAGATTTCCTTTTCAAAAGGAAATTATTTTGTTAGGTGTCTGAGTTTTGGAATTGGATCATTTTTCTTGATGTTGAATGTTGGAGTTTTCTTGAGAGAATAGGGGATAATTTCTTCTGGGGTTTCCTTTAAATATAGCCACAAGTGCAAATTTTTTATTAAACATTCAAGAAAATAGCAAATTTAAAAAAAAAAAATATTAAAGATTTCCTTTTTATTACTTATTGGATTATTTTGTTGGTGGGTCTGAGTTTTTGGATGGGATCATTTCATTGAGGTGGAATGTAAGGTTTTCTTTTTAACATACAATGAAATAGCGAAAATTTTCACAAGATTAGAAAAGAATTCAATTTTATTACTTCATTGGAATTTTTTGCTGGTGGGTCTGAATTTTGGGATGGGATCATTTTCTATAAGTGGAATGTTGGAGTTATTTGCCATAACTTTTTGTGGGGTTTTTCTCTAAATGTCCCCATTAAGTGTATTTTCTTTATGTAGAAAAGTTGCATTTTCTAATTAGCTGGTGAGTTTATGTAGTTAATCACACACACATATATACAGTGTTTTGTATGTATATGTGTTGATGAAGAAGATGATGGAAAGAGAGGTCATCACACCTCTGTTGGTGGTGTTAATACTCGTGGTTTATCCCTTCAGGTTCATTTATGCTAATATGGAAGGTTTGTATTTATTTATTAACAGTTTTATTTCTTCATAAAATTGTTTTGTTATTCAAATTGAGAAGTTCTACCTTTTCTGTTTTTTTTTTTTTTTTGTTATCTCTAGATTTTCTCTTGCCAAAATCTACATTAATTATCTTAAAATTGAGCTTTATGAAAAAATAATTACTTTAGTAAATATTTTTTCATAGTTTGCTGTGTGTCAATAACAGGAAGCACATGTTTTATTAAAAGCCTGGCTCGTGCACAATTTTCATAAATGAGTGATAACAAGACTTGAACTTAGGATGTTTGTCTTCTGTGATACTATGTTGAATTATTTCATTTAAAAGCTGATGCTCTTAGTTAGGAAACATGTTTCTTTATTCAACACAGTCTTCTTTATTCGTTTTTTAGGGTAATTGGAATCCTAATTCCTACAGAATGTCTTGATTTACTATTGGGGCAATCAGTTATGATGTCTCCTTATTAAATCTGTGACACAACATTGTTTTGCACAGCGATGATATTAATTGGCTCTAAATTTTCCTATTGCATTTATGGGCAGGTGATGCATTACATACCCTTAGGGTAAACTTAGAAGATCCTAACAATGTTTTACAGAGTTGGGATCCCACTCTTGTCAACCCTTGCACATGGTTTCATGTCACTTGCAACAACGATAACAGTGTAATAAGAGTGTAAGAATCTGCTACCATAATTTTCTTATGTTCAGGCGACACACTTTTGAATTTGATTTTCAATTCACTCCCTTAACTGTGGTACTTATCATGTTTGCTTTCATTGGATTCCCTATCAGTGATCTTGGGAATGCTGCTTTATCTGGACAACTGGTCCCACAACTTGGCCTGTTGAAGAATTTGCAGTACCTGTATGTCAAATTTATGTCTCAAGTTTGTATCCCAAACATTTTCCTATTTATATGCTTCTGTTACCTAGGTTCTTTTGGAAGTTCAAATCTGTGGCTGATGTTATCTGATAATTGCGAAATCTACCATGAATAAAGTTAATGACATGTAGGATTATTATTTGAATTGGAGACAATCAATTATTCAAGTTTCTTTGTTATTCTAGGGGACATTGAAAGTATTTATTTCATTCAATACTAAAAATATTTGGACCAACATGATGAGGAATGCCTGGTGCGAAAGTTTTTCTATGACACTCATGATTTAGAGAATTGGGGAGAAGAAAAAAACCTCAAAAAAAAAAAAAAAAAGGGGGGGGGGGGGGGGGGGGGGGGGGAGAGTTGAGAGCTTGGCAGTTATCAATTTTGAGTATTTCTTGCCCAAAATTGATTTTATGAAATTGATCTTTGTATCTCCCTTGTTTAGATTCATGAGAATTATCTAGAAGACATGTACATACTCACTTCCTAATCTCATTATCTTTGGCTAGGAAATAGCAGGTAAGTAGTTTCTTAAGGGCTTAAAATCACTGCTGGTTACCCTACAAGTGAACTTTCAAGTTGGTCAACCAAATTCATTTTGTTGCAACTTGGTCACTACCAATAGTTTCAGTTTCTGTTTGATCAGTTTGTCCAACACCGTTTCTCGAAGTAATGAAATTGCTTAGGTCGAGGACAGAAAAAAGCTGACATGTATCTTTTTCGGCCATTCACATCATCTTGGTGTGCTGCATGTATAAAATGCTTTTTTGTGATTAAGTTGTTCTATGCTGATGTGACTAGTAAAAGAAAATTTTTTCATCATCCCCCATCAGAAACCACTGCACATTCTCCATCCCCAACTTTAAGTCGGGCTTCCACCATTTATTGGATCACGAAGTATTGTGGTTTGATATCATTGTTCCATTTGTTGAATCACAAAATAGTATGCTTGCATAACTGGCACTGAAGCTACTCTCATCTTCTGATTTTGAGATTATGATTTATTCTCTACTTGATATAACATTACATAGATGGCTGAGACAAATAGAATAAGACACTCCACACACAGATATGCGCACACCAAAATGAGTTTGTTGATGGGTATCTCATCGATAAACTTTTTGTGAAATATCGCATAACTGGCACTGAAGCTACTCTCATCTTCTGATTTTGAGATTATGATTTATTCTCTACTTGATATAACATTACATAGATGGCTGAGACAAATAGAATAAGACACTCCACACACAGATATGCGCACACCAAAATGAGTTTGTTGATGGGTATCTCATCGATAAACTTTTTGTGAAATATCGCATAACTGGCACTGAAGCTACTCTCATCTTCTGATTTTGAGATTATGATTTATTCTCTACTTGATATAACATTACATAGATGGCTGAGAAATAGAATAAGCCACTCCATGCACAGATATGTGCACACCAAAATGAGTTTACTGATGGGTATCTCATCGACTTTTTGTGAAATATTCTGGGTTTCTTTCATTGTTTTCCACTCCTTTATCGAAAAACACAGTGCTGATAATGGGGAAAAAAATAGAGGAAAAATGAACAATTTATGATTATTATTATTATTTATTTTTTTTGAATACGATTGACAATGATTTTTGAAGGGAAAAAGAACTCTATAGGGGGATTGTTAGTGGCTTTGGGTTATCAAGTTGAAGTTTTGGAGGTGCTTTTAACCTATTTCTTAAATTTTCCACACAAAAAAATTAAAAGGAAGGAAGTGGGGAGAATAAGCCCCATTTTGGTTTTGCTAAAAATCATAATTTTAGTAGATTTTGATAAAAGTTGATGAAATGCGTAGTAGAAAAGTTGATAAAAGTTGTCGGTCTTATGAAATATGTGGTTGAAAATGATGAAAATAAGCTTGGGAGAATATGAGTTTTAAGAAGTTGGGGCGAAACGGGGGCTAAGCCTACTTCCTGGTATGACATTCTTCGTAAAGATTCCTAGTGAACTAATTTAATTTACGTGAAGTTATGGTCCTTTTCCCTGAAAATGGTCTTAACTTCGAATTTCCTCTCTTTATGAAATTCCCTTAAAGAAATTAACGAATAATGGCACAATTTTAGTTAATGTCTTATTTTATTTACGCCAATTAGAACTTTAAACACAGTTTGTTGATAATTAAATCTTTAGATAGTAGCAGCTCCCTTCAAGAAAAGTCTTTTGACTTACCTACTGATAACTAACCCAAGATATAAACTGCTAACTTGTGCCAATAAACCAACTGTAATTGATTTTTTTTTCTTTATGTGCTTTTCTGTTACTTTTTGAAATGAATTCAAGTATTGTGCAACGCTGATCACACTAGCAAACATGCCATATATACTTGCCAATTGTTGAACTTTCACTCACAGATTTTTTTCCTATTTTGAATAACATAACATTAGTGTGTTCTATTTATTGTAACAGGGAGCTGTACAGTAATAACTTAAGTGGGCCAATACCCACTGATCTTGGTAATCTGACTAATTTGGTGAGCTTGGATCTGTACTTGAACAGTTTCACTGGTCCCATTCCGGTGACTTTGGGCAAGCTATCGAAGTTACGCTTCCTGTGGGTATCTTATCCTGGATTTGGAAATAGTATTATGAATATTTATTTACATGTCCTCCAGTGTTTGAAATTCCGTGTGCATATGCTTGTATTGTTTTGAGTGGTGCGATAATGAGGATGGGGAGAGGCACAATAACTGTATGAGTATAGAAATTTATGTGTCAAAACTATGAAGATGACTGCTAAATAAAATCAGCATTAAATACTCTGGTTTTTACTTGATATTGACTTTGTTTTCAAGCTAACAAATAATGCTGTACACGACACCTGAGGGGGTGGGGTTCGACAATCAATAGCAATGAATTTGCTTGGATCATGTGATGCTGAGTTGTTGACATGTTAACGTGTTCATGTAAACTTAAATTTTTGGAGAATTATGTATAAAAATTATGATTCCAATTATATAGGTAGGAGAACTTTTGTCAATGGAGTCGTCTGCAAAGGATTTGAGTTTCTTTCTCTCTGCCCACCATATGGAAGATTACGTGATCAAACATGTCATGTATTCTCTTGTAATTTGTCTTGCATCATGCAGGGAGTTTTTCTTATCATCTACATGTTGTGCAATATTGAATTCTATAGTATTTGAGGATTTTTTCTGTTTTGTGTCTGATGCATTGGACCAAACATGTTACTCTCATGTAACTCTCCTTGTAGCATGCTGGTAGTTTGATTGTTATAGCATTTTTTTGGGTAATCATGAATCTCATTATGTACTATTTTGATGCCTTTGTAAGGATAGTCGGCTAAATAACAACAGCTTGACAGGCGCCATCCCCATGTCATTGACTAATATCTCAACGCTACAAGTGCTGTAAGTTTCCAAGTTTTTCTCTGTTATTTGATCATTCTAATTGCCACTTGTTTTGCCTCTTCCCTCACTTAACTCTGTTAAATGTAATCACTTGAATTTCTTGGAAGAGCTCGTGATTTTTCAAATTGCGTTCTTGTGCAGGGATTTGTCAAACAATCAACTTTCAGGTGCTGTTCCAGATAATGGCTCGTTTTCTCTATTCACCCCAATCAGGTTCTCGCTGATACATGACAGGCTATTCTTTTGAACAGAGAGTATCGTAATTTTAAATTAGTGGCTAACATATGGGATCTTCCAACCCGCAGTTTTGCGAATAACTTGGATCTATGTGGTCCTGTCACTGCACGTCCTTGCCCTGGATCTCCTCCATTCTCTCCACCCCCTCCATTTGTCCCACCACCCCCAATATCTTTACCAGGTAATTGTCCTATTTGGCAGTGGTGCAAGTAGCCGATTTTTTGTTAGCTTGTTTGATTGGTATATATTTCTCAAATTATGAATCCTTTCTGCTACAATTTGTCTTTTAACCTTAATTTGAAAATTTTGGCTGTTTTGTACCATTCAGTGTAGTTTTCGAATTATGGAAGTAGTTGGGTTGGATTACACTACTGTTTTACCACAAATTTTGAATTGGCTCACATTGTATTTCGTAGAGGTTATTAATTTGAGTATTATAAAGAAGTAATTTATGATGATATGAGACTATTGTAGATTTCTTTCTAAATTTAGTTGCTGTAACTGCAGGAGGAAATAGTGCAACTGGAGCCATTGCTGGTGGAGTTGCTGCTGGTGCTGCTCTTCTCTTTGCAGCCCCTGCCATTGCATTTGCATGGTGGCGTCGAAGAAAACCACAGGAATATTTCTTTGATGTACCAGGTTAATAGTTTGACTTCACAAGTTCATTTAAGTCAAAAGCTTTAGCATTTAGAGAGGGGACAACTTATTTATTTAAACTTATTCTTGAACACGCTACCTCACTCGTAGGCCAGATTCATTTTTCATACATGCACATTTTTCATAAATGGATAGCAACAAGACTTGATCATAGGCCATTTTTTTGTTCTGATACCACGTCGAATCATTTCATCTAAAAGCTTAATTTGTTAGAGAAGGGTCAACTTATTTATATTTAATCGAATCATTTCATCTAAAAGCTTAATTTTTTAGAGAAGGGTCAACTTATTTAAATTTAATCTTCAATACATGATAACTTGTCTGTACCTTTTGCAGCTGAAGAGGACCCTGAAGTCCACTTGGGGCAACTTAAAAGGTTCTCTCTTCGAGAATTGCAAGTTGCTACGGATAGTTTTAGTAATAAAAACATTCTGGGAAGAGGCGGCTTTGGGAAGGTTTATAAAGGACGATTAGCAGATGGTACACTGGTGGCTGTCAAAAGACTTAAGGAGGAGCGGACACCGGGTGGGGAGCTTCAATTTCAAACAGAAGTAGAGATGATCAGCATGGCAGTTCATCGTAATCTCCTTAGACTGCGTGGCTTTTGCATGACTCCAACTGAACGTCTACTTGTTTATCCATATATGGCTAATGGAAGTGTCGCATCATGTTTAAGAGGTGATCATCGTTAAGAATGCTGCTAGAAGTCTAATATATCAAACTTTATTTCCATTATGTAGGGCTATCACAATGTTTGGATAAACTTAAAAAGTAGTAGAAGTTACCTTCAAGTAAAAATGGTTACTTTTTTAAAAATAACTCTTACGTTATTGCCGAAATAGGAAACTAACTTATGTCCTACTTTGGTCAATGATAAAATTATTTGTTTGAATATTTATTTACTTATCAGTGAATCTTATAAGCTCAGCCAACATATGAAGTCTTTGTGTTTGCTTAGATGTCCTGATTACCATGTTTTTCCTCGTTGTAGTTATTTGATTCTTGCTAGATATTTACAGCCTTGAGCCTGGAAGAGAAGATAGGCTTTGACCTCGAGCATATACTAACTATAATTGTTTTTATATGTAGAACGTCCACCAAATGAACCGCCACTTGATTGGCCGACACGGAAGTGCATTGCTTTAGGATCTGCCAGAGGATTATCATATTTGCATGATCACTGTGATCCAAAGATCATTCATCGTGATGTGAAGGCTGCAAATATATTGCTTGATGAAGAGTTTGAGGCTGTTGTTGGGGATTTTGGTTTGGCTAAACTTATGGATTATAAGGATACGCATGTTACTACTGCTGTGCGTGGAACCATTGGACACATAGCTCCTGAGTACTTGTCCACTGGAAAATCTTCTGAGAAAACGGATGTTTTTGGATATGGAATTATGCTTCTTGAACTAATAACAGGGCAGAGGGCATTTGATCTAGCTCGCCTTGCAAATGATGATGATGTCATGCTACTTGATTGGGTATTTGCATTTTCCATATATCTTCATTATGAGCATGTTTGGTTAAGCTTAAAAAAAAGTTAAAAAGTTATATTTTAAGTAACCTTTTGGTTTCCGAACGTTTTTGGAAGTGAACTTTTTTAAGTTAAACCAAGCAAGGGATACACATGATTTTGATTTTGTCTACCAAATTAAAATTGAAAGGGTCCAACATTACAATACACAGTTTTTTTATTATACTGATAATTTCATCCAGTTTTTCCAATCTTCTAATTCTAAGAAGACAGTCATATTTTCAGGTTCAATGGTCTCGTGTATTTTTGAAACACGTCTCCAAAGTTCCTTAGAGCATATGTTTAAGTGACACGTTTCTGAAGTTCCTTAGAGCACATGTTTGTCTAAGCTTTAAGAAAAGAACTTTTATTTCTCAAATTATGAATCCTTACTGCTACAATTTGTCTTTTAACCTTAATTTGAAAATTTTGGCTGTTTTGTACCATTCAGTGTAGTTTTCGAATTATGGAAGTAGTTGGGTTGGATTACACTACTGTTTTACCACAAATTTTGAATTGGCTCACATTGTATTTCGTAGAGGTTATTAATTTGAGTATTATAAAGAAGTAATTTATGATGATATGAGACTATTGTAGATTTCTTTCTAAATTTAGTTGCTGTAACTGCAGGAGGAAATAGTGCAACTGGAGCCATTGCTGGTGGAGTTGCTGCTGGTGCTGCTCTTCTCTTTGCAGCCCCTGCCATTGCATTTGCATGGTGGCGTCGAAGAAAACCACAGGAATATTTCTTTGATGTACCAGGTTAATAGTTTGACTTCACAAGTTCATTTAAGTCAAAAGCTTTAGCATTTAGAGAGGGGACAACTTATTTATTTAAACTTATTCTTGAACACGCTACCTCACTCGTAGGCCAGATTCATTTTTCATACATGCACATTTTTCATAAATGGATAGCAACAAGACTTGATCATAGGCCATTTTTTTGTTCTGATACCACGTCGAATCATTTCATCTAAAAGCTTAATTTGTTAGAGAAGGGTCAACTTATTTAAATTTAATCGAATCATTTCATCTAAAAGCTTAATTTTTTAGAGAAGGGTCAACTTATTTAAATTTAATCTTCAGTACATGATAACTTGTCTGTACCTTTTGCAGCTGAAGAGGACCCTGAAGTCCACTTGGGGCAACTTAAAAGGTTCTCTCTTCGAGAATTGCAAGTTGCTACGGATAGTTTTAGTAATAAAAACATTCTGGGAAGAGGCGGCTTTGGGAAGGTTTATAAAGGACGATTAGCAGATGGTACACTGGTGGCTGTCAAAAGACTTAAGGAGGAGCGGACACCGGGTGGGGAGCTTCAATTTCAAACAGAAGTAGAGATGATCAGCATGGCAGTTCATCGTAATCTCCTTAGACTGCGTGGCTTTTGCATGACTCCAACTGAACGTCTACTTGTTTATCCATATATGGCTAATGGAAGTGTCGCATCATGTTTAAGAGGTGATCATCGTTAAGAATGCTGCTAGAAGTCTAATATATCAAACTTTATTTCCATTATGTAGGGCTATCACAATGTTTGGATAAACTTAAAAAGTAGTAGAAGTTACCTTCAAGTAAAAATGGTTACTTTTTTAAAAATAACTCTTACGTTATTGCCGAAATAGGAAACTAACTTATGTCCTACTTTGGTCAATGATAAAATTATTTGTTTGAATATTTATTTACTTATCAGTGAATCTTATAAGCTCAGCCAACATATGAAGTCTTTGTGTTTGCTTAGATGTCCTGATTACCATGTTTTTCCTCGTTGTAGTTATTTGATTCTTGCTAGATATTTACAGCCTTGAGCCTGGAAGAGAAGATAGGCTTTGACCTCGAGCATATACTAACTATAATTGTTTTTATATGTAGAACGTCCACCAAATGAACCGCCACTTGATTGGCCGACACGGAAGTGCATTGCTTTAGGATCTGCCAGAGGATTATCATATTTGCATGATCACTGTGATCCAAAGATCATTCATCGTGATGTGAAGGCTGCAAATATATTGCTTGATGAAGAGTTTGAGGCTGTTGTTGGGGATTTTGGTTTGGCTAAACTTATGGATTATAAGGATACGCATGTTACTACTGCTGTGCGTGGAACCATTGGACACATAGCTCCTGAGTACTTGTCCACTGGAAAATCTTCTGAGAAAACGGATGTTTTTGGATATGGAATTATGCTTCTTGAACTAATAACAGGGCAGAGGGCATTTGATCTAGCTCGCCTTGCAAATGATGATGATGTCATGCTACTTGATTGGGTATTTGCATTTTCCATATATCTTCATTATGAGCATGTTTGGTTAAGCTTAAAAAAAAGTTAAAAAGTTATATTTTAAGTAACCTTTTGGTTTCCGAACGTTTTTGGAAGTGAACTTTTTTAAGTTAAACCAAGCAAGGGATACACTTGATTTTGATTTTGTCTACCAAATTAAAATTGAAAGGGTCCAACATTACAATACACAGTTTTTTTATTATACTGATAATTTCATCCAGTTTTTCCAATCTTCTAATTCTAAGAAGACAGTCATATTTTCAGGTTCAATGGTCTCGTGTATTTTTGAAACACGTCTCCAAAGTTCCTTAGAGCATATGTTTAAGTGACACGTTTCTGAAGTTCCTTAGAGCACATGTTTGTCTAAGCTTTAAGATAAGAACTTTTTGTTTCCGAAATTGTTGTCTCACCTTTAAAAGTTATGCAACTTATTTCCAATTTTGATCAATAAAAAATATTTATTTCAAGACAAACATATGCATGCAAATTTACTTGTAAATAAGATTAGCCAATCATGCTTTTCTCCCCTCATTTTACTGCATTTCTTCCTTAGGCTAAATTGGAAACTATAAAATCATTTTCCTTGAAAAGAGCTTGTGAAATCCTTGTTAATCAATTTGGAAAGTGTGCTTTATGTATTTGTAGACTCTTCCTACCATGGAGTTGCTAGCTTATTGTACTTTGTGCTGCATGAATGTGTCAAGTTTTGCAAGTTGAGATGGTCCAATTATACACAAGTGACGAGACAATCCAATTTTATAATTTACCTCAAATTCAGGTGAAAGGGCTTCTAAAAGAGAAGAAATTGGAAATGCTGGTTGATCCTGATTTGCAGAAGAAATATGTTGAGGCAGAAGTGGAGCAGCTAATCCAGGTTGCTCTTCTATGCACACAGAGTTCCCCGATGGACCGGCCCAAGATGTCAGAAGTGGTGCGAATGCTAGAAGGGGATGGCTTGGCTGAGAAGTGGGACGAATGGCAAAAAGTGGAAGTTCTCCGCCAGGAGGTGGAACTAATTCCACATTCTAGTTCCGATTGGATAGTTGATTCCACCGAAAATTTACATGCCATTGAGTTATCCGGTCCAAGATGAAGATGACCTCAAGAAAAACAAGTCAAGAAAATTTGCTAGGTTTCCTTCTTTCGCCTTTTCTTTTTCTATTAAATTACTCACACCCTGTTGTTAATTCTAACAAAATTAACCCCATTTGGGTCTGCTGGGAACCCACGGCGAACTATACTCTGTTATGTTTGTGCATATGATTTTGAAATGTCAAGGCATGTTTACATACAAATCCTTGTGAAGTTGAATGCTAGCTTGGAAAGTTATACTGTTAGATTGTGTTGTACGCTGCATTTTCTTTTGGCATTTCCTAGATTAAGGCTGTTGTTCTCATGTGCCGATAAGACTACAGATCCGTGTGAATCATTTATAGGTGTAAATTTTGTTGCGCTGCGCTGGGACAACACATGGACCTGTCTCAATGTTTTGTACAAACAATAAATCTTACACAACCAATAGACATTGCAAATATATTTTATCAGCTAGTAGTGGGTATCGGAGAGTAAACGCTACAATTTGTATCATGTTCCTATTTGTCATTTTTCCAGTTCAAGACCCTCTGCTGCCAGAAGTGCTTTTCTTCGCATTAAATCCGTTCTCTTCAAGACGAGTGTGTTTCGCCTTACGACAGTTTTGGTCGTAGACACAGTGCTGTTAATCTTCTAAGCTATGCAAAAGCTTTGAATATTCGAGTGGTTGTCTATGCAAGTCTTGAAAGAATTGTTTTAGCCGCTTATTTGAATTACTGTTGAAATCGTTCGAGGATGTCTTCTTTCGCTAATATCTTCCTTTCTTCTTCGGGGTAAATCTGTTAGCACAGTAACAAGCATAATCTTCTTAAAGTTGTTTCAAAAAATACGATGATAATTAATTTTACTTAAAATATGTGCATTTGCAGATTTTCATTCATCAAAAAGTTGTGTATGATTCAATCAACTGGTCAAAAAGATTCGATATTAAACACGTTAAGGGAAAAAATGTGCAGTCATCTCTATAATCTTATAAAGCTGACTCCTTTATACCATTTTCTGGAACCATTAAACCTACAAAGCAAACCGCTGCATTTATCTGATATACGAAGCTACACATACTTTTACCTTTTGATACACACACAAGTTGTTTTGTGAATAGGCGATTTATAAGTACAGTACTGACTTTTTAAAGGATGTCTATTGAGTGGCCTCCATTCTCATAATGACGCAGAACGGAAGTAAGAAGAAATAAAAGATTTACCAACGTAAATCTTGGAAATAAGAAGATTGGAATTCTCCAAGAATAAAACTTGTATATTATTCAATGATGACGGAAAACGTTCCAAAAGCCATTAAATAGGCGTTACAAGAAACCCTAAAATATAGAAAAAATAAAACGTTCCAAAAATAGCAAAAATTCAAAACGGGAAATACGGAAATTAATTATTCGGAGGCCTAAACGAAAAAATTTGGCTAAAATCCCGAGATCTCGGGTCTTTGTCTTGAGTTCAATTTCTCGGGCCGTTTCCAATCAACCTGTCAAATTTCAGCCAATTCCGACACCGTCGCGACAAATGACAAAATTGCCCCTGGTGCGGTTTTTCTTTGTTAATTTTCTGTCCAACACTTCTTCAAACTCCAACGCTAGTTGTCCTATATCAGTCTTCCTCACCTGTGAAGAACTCGACCCCGAGTTATATTTCGGATAGAGTAGAACATCATCACGAAACTCATACAGATCAGCCACATTGAAGGTGCGAGAGATGTTCATACTAGCAGGCAGGTCGAGCACATATGCATTGTCATTGATCTTCTTGATCACTTTGTATGGCCTATATTTTCTCGGCTTCATCTTGTTGTAGGGACCACAGGGAATCGTTCCTTGCTCAGAAACACCATCACTTGATCACCTTCCACAAATAGTTTCTTATGCCTCTTGCTGTCTGCCCCAGCCTTATACTTCACATTTTTTCCTTCCAATCGAGCCTTCACTTTCGCCTGAACATCACCAGCCTGTTCAGCAGCCACATTGGAACCAGCAACCTTAAGGAGGCGAGCCAAGTCCAATGCATGTTTAGGAGGCTTCAAATACACCAAAGAGAAAGGAGATCTACCAGTGGCAGTGTGGATTGCATTATTATACACGAACTCGGCCTGCGCTAGCGCCACATCCCACTGCTTTGGCTTATCACCACAAATGCTGCGTATCAAATTCCCTAGTGTCCTATTCAGATTTTCGATCTGCCCATTAGTCTGCGGGTGTGTTGTGCTACTGAACTTCAGAGTAGTATCCGTCTGCCGCCACAGTGTAACCCAAAAATGACTAAGGAATTTCGAGTCCTTGTCAGAAGTGATGGACTGAGGGACTCCATGCAACCGAACCACTTCACGAAAGAATAGCTGAGCTATGTGAGAAGCATCAGATGTTTTGCATGGGATAAAATGCCCCATTTTGGAAAACCTTTCAACCACAACAAATACAGAATCTACCCCATGTTGAGTTCGAGGCAGCCCCAAAACAAAATCCATCGACAAATCTTTCCATATCACATTTGGTACAGGTAGAGGCATATATAGACCAGTATTCTGAGCTTGCCCCTTTGAAGTCTGACATACATAAAACTTACGGACCAAATTTCCCATGTCGCGCTTCAATTGAGGCTAGTAATATCGCTCGACTACCCCATTGATAGTTTTATCACATCCCAAGTGACCATTCAAGCCGCCACCATGTAGTTCTCGTATTAGTTTCTCCCTCATAGAACTCCGCGGAATACACAACTGGTTGCCATGGAACAGGTAGTCGTCAACTTTATGGAACTCGCCATTTGTTTGTTTCAGAACACACTTTCCCCACACTTCCGCGAAATCCTCATCTTCCACATATAAGTCTTTCAGATACTCAAAACCAATAACCTCCTGCTGCATGGTTACCAGCAAGCTTGCACGCCGGCTCAAGGGATCTGCTACCTTATTCAAAACTCCGAATTTATGTTTTAGAACAAATGGGAATTTTTGCAAATAAGTCGACCACCGAGCATGCATGTTACTTAAATTTCTCTGGATGTTCAAGTACTTCAAAGCCTGATGGTTGGTGTAGAGTATAAACTCCCACCGAATCAAGTAGTGTTCCCAATGTTTCAAGGCCCGAACAATTGCATAGAATTCTTGGTCATNCCATTCCTCAGTATAGTCTGCAACTGATTTGTTTCCCTGCACACAATTCTGGAAACTTTGAAATATGAACTGTTCATAATCAGATGGCAAGAACCTGCTCATCATAAGTTGTTTCATCCGCCTCAAAGATCGGATAGGTGCCTTGGCCCGACGTCGCCTATCCATCTGCAACCGTTCCTACCAAACAGCAGCCCCACTTCTCAATTTATACGCTACCAATTTCACCTGTCGTTCTTCTGTAACCTCAGTAAAATCAAAGAACCTCTCGACCTCAAAATTCCAATCCAAAAATTCTTCGACCTGTAATTTTACATGGAACAATGGTATGTCTGCCCGAATCTTATAATCAGACTGATTTCGATTCAGTTGTGGATTTTCTGGGTGTTCAGCAAATTCGTCCTCAGAATCCACATCCCTGAAATCTTCAGGTTGTCTGTTTCTTGCAACCCTATGAGGACGCCCACCACCAGGTCGACCATTGGTATCTTCCTCACCCGAGGCCGGAACATTGACAGGCAGAGGGTTTGGTTACTGCTCCAACAAACGCTGAACCATAGCCTCCAACCTCCCCATCGATTGCCGCTGTTCGTCAATTGTCGTCCACAATTCCGCATCTGTTTCCCTGCGACCAGCGTCGCGAGGATGAACTCTTCCTCTGTCATTGTTGTGGGCCATTTAAGAACATGGTAAATGTTCGCTCTGATACCACTTGATGCAGAATGGAAGTAAGAAGAAACAAAAGATTTACCAACGTAAATCTTGAAAATAAGAAATTGGAATTCTCCAAGAATGAAACTTGTATATTATTCAATGATGATGGAAAACTTTCCAAAAGCTATTAAATAGGCGTTACAAGAAACCCTAAAATATAGAACCCCGAGTCCAATTTCTTGGGCTGTTTCCAATCAACTTGCCAAATTTCAGCCCATTCCGACACCGTCGCGATAAATGACAAAATTGCCCCTGGTGCGCTTTTTCTTTGTTATTTTTCTGTCAAACACTTCTTCAAACTCCAAAACTAGTTGTCCTATATCACATAAACATCCTTGCATTATCATTATAAAAATTAAATATTTGAAAACACGTTTTTCACATTGTAAACCTTGACAACTTTAAATGTGTCCACTAAGGAATTTTTGTTGACCAGTTTGTTAAAGTTTTGAAGTCATTAGAGTTGATATCTATGATATTGTAAGGCAAAGTGGTGTATTAATTCCACATTCATCTTTAATCACGACAATATACCATGAGACAGATTTTTTGTGAATATCTATGGTCAATTGTTCAATGTTTATATTAGACCTTTTTGTCTGATTTCCAAAATGATCACTGAAAACATAACACTAGATTGAGCATCACAACTATGGGGACGCCCTTCAAATGGTAAGAAAAAGAGAAATGAGAAGAAAATGGAGAGTTTTATCATGTGTATTGGATAACAGAGATTTGATTTAATTATATAATGATGTCAGAGGTCAACAAGATAGGAAAATGAGAAAAGAGATTACAAGCTGGTTGAAAGAGATAATATATAATCAAGGGGATTGATAAATTGGCCTAGGTAATGAAGAATTCTGTAAACAAAATATTAACTTTGTTCTCTATATACTCGATACTAGATAGTAAATTAGTAATGGACTTCATAGACCAATTTCCCCGATAAAAGTTTCAAGACAAGGTATACTTTAACATCAAACTCTTCAAATCAAAGACGTTGAAGCAAATGTTTGATACATAATATTAGACCGACCTCAATGTATATGATAACAAACAATCTTTTAACTCATTTTTAATCCTTATTTCATGCACAATTCTCTCCAATCCAACATACCTAATATTTCATAGAATAATGCTATCAGCACCACTGATCCTATAACACCAATTTATGTGGTTCTATGTGAAAAGTTTAATGAAAGGTGGAATTAAGTAACTCATATAATTGTACTTTTCATTGAATGCCACATTAGTGCCACCTATACTGATATTTTAACACCAGTGACACTAAATAGCATTATTCCTATTGGAAAAATGGTTATGAAATGGGTCAACTTTAAGCCCAAATTTTAGTGGGACCCACCTTTTAATTAATACGAGACCTAGTATATTCACGTTCTACTCCGCGAGATGATTAACGTGATATATTTATTTGTCAAAAATCATTTAAAATTGAATGAAATATTAAGTGTTAAATTAGCCCACATAAACTAAGTATTATGGAAGAATTTGATTTTCCAAACACTTATCCCACATAGGAAAGTTAGGAAACTTTGGTGTGTTTTATAAAGTGGAAGTTTGGAATTGGGTTTGGGCCCCAAGGGGTACCAATAGTCTTTGGAAGGGGGAAGACCTATATCCTATTGGGTTCGGTCATAAACCCACGCGCACGTCGTCGTCGCCGTCCGTTCGATCGGCCGGCTCGGCTCGACAAGGCATGTGCCCGTGTCCAGGTTGGGTGCGGGTGGACCTTTGCACTATATTAACTTTTTGGACAAAATTTATTTAAAATTTTGGGCCAAATTGTAAATAATCAAATTCTTGGGTACATTATAAAATTTAAATTTTGGCTTATTCCGGGTGTGGTTCGGTCATAAACCCACGCGCACGTCGTCGTCGCCGTCCGTTCGATCGGCCGGCTCGGCTCGACAAGGCATGTGCCCGTGTCGAGGTTGGGTGCGGGTGGACCTTTGCACTATATTAACTTTTTGGACAAAATTTATTTAAAATTTTGGGCCAAATTGAAAATAATCAAATTCTTGGGTACATTATAAAATTTAAATTTTGGCTTATTCCGGGTGTTTTTTTCTTTTAACAGTCGTCTGTTTACCGACCAAACAGTCGACTGTTTGCCGACTGTTAACCGACTTAACAGACGCGACTT
>NW_019265877.1:566762-579693 GCF_002742605.1 Olea europaea var. sylvestris | reverse complement strand
TACCACAGAACTTATGGGGGGAAGCCTTGCTTTTTGCCAACTATATTCTTAACAAACTACTACATCGAAAAACGCAAAAGATACCTTATGAAGTATAGAAAGGTCACAAACCTAATTATAAATACTTAAAGGTATGGGGATATTTGGCTAAGGAAGTAGTTCCTAAACCTAAAAGGGTTAAGATAGGACCTAAAATCATTGATTGTGTATTCATTGGTTATGCCTACCATAGTAATGCGTACAGATTTATGGTATATAAGTCTGAAATACCTGATATGCACGTTAACACGATTATTGAATCAAGGGATGCTATATTTTTTGAAAATACTTTTCCTTATAACATACAAGGTGAATCAAATTCACAAAAGAGATATCGTGAAAACGAAGAGATTATAGATCAAGAATCTATAAATGAACAACCTAGACGAATTAAGAGGGCTAGGACGTCAACCTCCTTTGAGCCTGATTTTCTAAAATATTTGTTAGAAAATGAATCTCAAAGTTTTAAAGAAGCTATGTCATCAACTTAAGCTTCATATTGGAAAGAAACTGTTCATAGTGAAATTGAATCCATTCTACAAAATCATACTTGCAAATTAGTAGACCTCCCTCCCAGTAATAAGCCTTTGGTATGTAAATGGATTTTCAAAAGGAAAATGAAAGTAGATGGAGGAATTGACAAATATAAAGCAAGACTTGTTGCTAAAGGCTACAAGCAAAAAGAAGGTCTTGATTATTTTGATACCTATTCTCCTGTGACAAGAATCACTTCCATATGTATGCTTATTGCAATAGCAGCATTGAATGGTTTGGATATACATCAAATGGATGTTAAAATGGCATTTTTGAATGTGGAATTAGATGAAGAAATTTATATGGAGCAACCTGAAGGATTTGTGGCCTCAGGACAAGAAAAGAAAGTGTGTCGATTTGTTAAATCACTATATAGATTAAAGCAAGCTCCTAAGAAATGGCATGAAAAATTTGACATGGTTATGATGTCAAATGGTTTCAAAATTAACGAGTGTGACAAATGTGTTTATGTCAAGAACACTTCAAATGGATATTTCATAGTATGTTTATATGTAGATGACATGTTGATTATGGATAACAATGATACCATAATTCAAACTACAAAAAGGATGCTAACAAGTAAATTTGAAATGAAGGATTTAGGTGTGGTTGATGTTATATTAGGAATTAAAATTTCTAGAACATCTGATAGTCTCATTTTGTCTCAATCATACTACATTTAGCATTTTGATTTTGTTCCATATCCAATTTGTAATGCTCTATTAAGAAATATACGGAAATGCCTACAAGTAGTCAACATGTGCACGTGTATGAGGAGATTTATCTATTAAAAAAAGTTGTTTGCAATTTAGTTCTATTTATAAGAACTTGGATGCTATGGCAATTCATCAAGGAGATGATACAAAATTGGACTACATTTTGATAAAAACTAAAAAATAGGACTCTTGTGTTAAATTTGGAACTTGATAGACTAAAGATAGACCTTTTCGAAATTTCAAGCAATTTTTAGAGTGATATAAACAACTTTTGTTGATTAGTCAGCTATGTTCGTTGCCCGTAACTGCTAGTTGCAACTTTCCCCAACACAAACGACTGAATACACATTCCTATTTGATTCTTTACTTTATATTTAAATTGGTACTTCACGGCAAGTAGTTGAAGTTTGGATATCAAAGAACTTTTTAGTTGGAAATAGTTTATTGTTGTGTACGTCCTCATTTTCCGAAATCATAACTGATGATTTATAAGGAATTGAAGACACGACTTGTATTGAAGTGCCAATAATGTCCTCTTGCATGAAGAAATCAACATTGTTTTCATTTCTTGGAGGAGATTTATTCTCGAAATCTTTTTTTTCGAAACTACCTTGAATTATGTGCAAGTTATCCCAATCCACAAAGTTTCCTTCTATGATATTATTCCTATAATCGCCATTATATATAATCGCCATTATACTGTTCAACTTCATTTCGATTGCTCACATCTCCATTTTCTACTCCACCATTAGTTTCTACTCCACAATCTATGTTGAAAGCTTGACGATACATAGAACACAATAAAAAATAGTCCCTTTCTACTCCACTGTTATTAGTTTTTGTTTTTGTTTTTGCTTTCAAGTACAATTCAAAGTTACAATTTTACCCCTTTTAAAGTTGGTCAAAGTCAATTTATTATGTCAACTAACGGTCAAACTAACAAAAATCATCCATTTGGACCTTAGGTGCAAGTTTTTTAAAGGTTTGGTACTCACGGTGGTACAAATGAAAGGTTAGAGCAAACTCTGCTAATAAACGAAATGTTTGGTACCGATGGTGCAATTTTCCCTAAAATTAATGTTCAAAATCAAATAGATGGAAACGATGAGTAAAATATTAATGAAGAAATGTTTTTTAAATGTAAATCAGCATTTTTTTAGGTCAAATATTAATCATTCAAAAATTAAGAACAATGTTTCGATTTTTACAAAGTTTGATTATGCCCCCCTAACTCAAATTCTCCACTTCTTCCCGTGAACGTAGTTCATAGAACTTTAGTGTCACAATTAGGAATTTGATGTCCAAACTATTTATCCACCACTTATTTCCACATATTTATAAATTTGGTTGTACTAAAAGTACATAATAATTTATGCAACTGTTTCATACACATCATGTGGTGAGATATAATTAGGTCAAAATTTCTTCAACCAAATTAAAAAAAAAAATCACTATTTTCTTTTAAACATCTCTGTATGTTCAGTTCGAGTTCCCTTAGGACCACTGAGTTGAGTACCCGACTGTAAATTTGAAGGCCTTATGGGATTAGACAAGGTGCGCGTGAGTTAGCTCGGACACCAATAGTTATAAAAAAAATAAAATACCTCCTCTGTATGTAACATTATGTACAAGTAGCATTATTCTTATAAATTAAACCATCTATAAATTATTTCCAAACATAGGCTTATTTGTTTCTTTTTTAAGTGTTTTCAACTTTATATTAATCTCTATCATAAGATTCATCATCCTTGACTCTCTTTGAACTAAGATGTATCATATTATTGTTTTTATCGTCCAGCTAGGCAAAAGCCATTATGATCTTTCTTTTTTCTTGCAAAGTTTTTCTTCTCTTTCATTATTTCTTTAGAAAGGTGCATTTCGAAAGCACCGGTAATCCAACAAACAAGACACATTTTTTCCAACTAGACGATAAAAACAATGCATTAATGGATTTCCCAATCCACGTCATATTTTCCATTATCCATTTAGCATTTCGTGAACTCAACAGACATAATGCAAAACAAAAATAAATTAAAAACTCTACACTAAATCAGATATTTAGAAAAAAAAAAAAGGAAGTTAGGCAACCAAAATGAAACAATGATAAAAACTGGGTGACTAATGGGTTAGGTTCAAGATGCATACGTGTATAGACAGTCTATATCCTTTCCTGCAAGTTCCTCCCCCGGGGTAAAAGCATCCTTTAAAGCACTAATTCGCTCCTCAGGGTCTTTGATTGTAAGCAGGTATTTGAGTATCCTGATTTCTTTTGGCATAAGCCTCTGGAGATTACCTCTTGCTGCTGTAAATAAATGATACAATACATCTTTCACCTGATAAAAGAAGAAATTGTGTTATATGTAACTCATTATCTGGAGGAGAACGAGAATATGCGTCCTTTGGAAGTTTTTGCAAACGATAGTCCTTCAAAATCCATACAGAAGTGAGTTTTTTTATACAAAATTTTCCCTCGACACTATAAAATTTTTCTCTTAACAACTTTAATCTGTTAGATTGAAAAAAGAAGCATGAAATAAGGAGATCAATAAACATACATCATCTTTGATTCTTTAGCAGCTGACCAAGCTTTCGTAATCATGAGAACCAATGCTGAATCAAGTTCATTTTTCTCAGCCAAATTATCTATCTTCCGGCAAGCAGCATCTAATGATGGAGAATTGATTATATCTTGAAATTTCAACTCCACAGCATCGAGCGCTTTTATACTTTCAGTTGAAGTATCATAAGCTCGAACAGAAGCTAGGCACATATTACCAAGCTTTGCCACAGCTAGTCATCCAGAAAGTAAGAAATTATATTGGCACAACTCATCAGAAATGCAAACATAAGCAAAAAATCAAATTTATGCGTCCAATCACTTATCAGCTTCTGGATGAAAGATATACTGTACCGGCTGCTAAATAGTTTAACTAAAGACAACACATAAAAGTCTGAATACTATTCAATCCTGAGGTCAGCTTCCACCAATTTCAGGAGCAATCAACATGCTGAAATGCAGAGAAATTAATGATATGCAATGAAAGTTAAAATTATAATGGCAAAATACAGAAATTTACCGAAGATTCTAGACTTCCCGAGCTTCCATTCAAAGCTCTCCTGGAAATTATGGACAAGAGGGGGAAGAGATAGTGTATGCCCGCAGGTGGAAGCATATTTGGAAGAACAGGAGCATAATAAATAAACCAAGCCTCAGATCTCTATGCAAAGAGATCCAAAAATAATAATTATATGTAGAAGAAAAACAACGGGAAGTCATGCTGTCAAATGGATATTTTCATCAAATGACCAAAGTCTCTCTTGTCCCCACTAGAGCAGAAGGAAAACACACAACAAGAGCGGATAATGATCAATGTATCGTAAAAATACTGTCGGAACAGAAAAGACTGGGTTGGACCAGATGGTTTAACATAAGTCGCACAATTTCTTGTTCCATATTAGCCATTAAAATATTTACTGTTGACCTCGAGAATTGGACTCTCCACATGTCCAACGGATAGCTACTCCACGTAATTCTCCCTGCGCACAACAAGCACGGTCAGAAACACACGGCCAGAACCAGCAGTGGTGGTGGCGGCCGCATACACTCCGACGGTCAAGTCAGCGTTGGGTGATCGGAACAGTGCTCATGTTGTGCAAGACACTGGGAAGGAAAATATATATTTCTTAGTATTGAGAGCTAAATTGTGTGTGTTTCCTTACCTTTGTCTCTTGCCAAAATTTGGGTATTTATAGACGTTGAACACTATTGGATGTGGGATACGTGTATGTATCTGACGGTATGAGGCGTCCGCTCATAGGCGTCAATCAGTCGCGTTTAGAATGGATGGGCAATTAGTTCTTCTGAGTTGAGTTAACATAAAGTCAATATGTCACATCAACTAGATCTATGGAGATGTCACATCAATTAATCCTTGGAGGTAGAGGGGATCCTAACAGATATCTTTCTGACAGTGGCGGCAGAAAGATCTGTTAAGGGGGTACCTCGGAGTGCCCAACACTTCCGAGTTGAGGAACACTTCGATTACTTCAGTGGATTTGCTCTTCACCTTGCAGCGTGTCACTTTGAGGTCATCAGGAGTGGGCATTACTTCTAAGCCACTTCGGATGGACACCATCACTTCGAAGAGTGATGTCACTGTTGTTCCGAAGTGCGTGAGGGGCACGGTCAGATCTTAGGCGTTGATCAAATCTGGTGTTTCATTTCTATGATCCAGATTTGTGATGAGATGAACGACCTAGATTGACATCGTTTGAATTCAACGGTGAGGATCGCCTGGAGTCTCCTATAAAAAGAGGACTTGAGCGTTTTGAGAGATTTCCACTTTTATGCAATCAAACTCTTTGCTCTCAAATTTTTTTAGCGATTTTCGATGGTGTTTGAAGGTTTTCCGATCTCTTTGTGATCTCCGGTGAGTATTAGGAGTTGGTCTTGGATCTTCCCTGCATTAAGGCACCCATTCTGATTGATTTTCGTAAGTATTCTCTAGTTTTTTAGCAATCTCTCTGAAAAAATATAGCCTTTGAGGGTAATGGGTCGCCGGGAGAGAGTTGGACATAGTGAGGGTTGAAGAGCCAATATTGGCGACCTTCTCGAAATTATCCAAGGCGATATTAGGGGGGGAAAACATTTGGAGACTACCTGATAGTCCAGTAGACACTTCCACACACTGGGAGGCATTGGACTACCCTTCTAAATTGAAGTCTTCCGACCTTGAGAGGCTAAAGAAGGAGTACAGGATCCCAGACAGTATGGACCTGATTTTGCCGAAGCCAGACGAGCGGGCATGTTACCCTAGACCGAGGTGTGTGGCCATTAGTGAGGCTATTCTAAGGGCGGGACTTAGGTTACCCATCCATCCATTCTTTAGGTATGTTTTAAGGTCGTATGGTTTACCTCCGACCCAGTTAAATCCAAATTTTTGGAGCCAAATGGTTGGGTCGTGGATGCTTTGAAAGAAGGCGTCTTATGGGTGGAGATGTCTTTCCCTGTTTTTCGAACCCTCCACATTCCTAACGCAGCAATGGGGGGGGTGATAGAACCAGAGGATGGTATTATCTGACCTCATGGGGTTCCCACACTCCATTCATGATCGATCTGTCGAACTCCATCATGGATTGGAAGACCTCGTGGTGCTAGGCTTTTGGGAGATGGGATACAATGGAGGCGGACCCCTTGGCCCCTCTTATGGTCCCTACCAAGTATTCAACACTCAGTGAGTACTGAAGATTTTTTTGTTTTAATTACTTCAGTTCGATTGTTAACCCTGTTATTTTTGTAGGCGTCCTTCCTCGATACGAGATATTCGCCGAGGAGTTTGATATGATTTGCATCGTGTACCAGCTCCCCCGAAAGAGGATGTCGTACCACGAATTGATCAGGAAGAATATTCATTTCGTCGAACACGAATTGATGGCTTCGCAAGGTAGTTTACCCGAACTAGTTGTGATATACTACTTTTCGAGGTCGCAACGCTAATTTTTCTTTATTGATGCAGACGACTTTAACAAGAAGAAGCCTCTCAAGCCGGACTTTAAAACAATCCAAAGGATGATGGCCGAAGCAAGGGTCTTGAAGACCTCCTCATCGGCCTATAAATAACAGATGGAAGACTTGGTGTCTGCGAGCAAGAAGTCCCAGCCAGTGGTCGGCGAAGAGGAGGAGGAGGACCCTGGGCCTCCCTGTTGAAGAAGGGTAAGAAGGCCGTCGGTCCGTCAGCAAAGGGGCCTTTAATGGCCAGGCCTGCCCATCACTTCGCCAAACAACGATCCCCACTGGGATCGCAATAAGGGAGAAAGTGGTTCCTTCCCTCAAGGCATCTGCTGCTGCTCCAATTTTGGCCACCCCGATAGCACAAGTACCGAGTTGGTCGAAGAGGAAGAGGGCGAGGAAGGAGAAGGAGACGGACTTCCTCAGTACAAATGACGAGGAGCAAGTTAAGAAGGTGTTGGAGGCTCTGTCCCCAGAGATTGTCGCAGTGGCACTGGTCCATAGCAGGTATTGGACTGAGGCGTGGAAGGATCACACGGCCTCGTACACTACAGAGGCTCAGCGACTGGAGGTAAATCTTCTGCATGGGGAGGCTATCCAAGCTGCCAAGGCGAAGGCTTCAGAGGCGGAGCATCAGCGAATTGACGCAGAGGCCTAGTGGAGAGGCTGAGGAAGGAGCTCCACGAAGTGAAATCCCAAGTGGCAGTTCTTACTAGGTGACTTGATCACACCAGTGAGCACCATCGTTTGGCAACGGAGGCTCTGGAGGCCTTGAATAAGGAGAAGGCTGACCTGAAGCAGTGGACGGAGGCCTAGGTCAAGGCGATCGGCTTCCCCAAGGAGGAGATGAATGTGGCAGAGGAGTCAGCTATGCAGCACTTCATTGATCACTTCGAGGAGCACACCCTTTATGACACCTTTGCTTGCTTCTGGGCTTCGTAGAATGCCTAGGCGATGTTGGAACGCCCAAGGGAGGTTCATCCAACACTTGATGTATTTGCCCTAGAAGCGAAGCTCGGTGGGCTGACTGGAGGCCAACCAGACATTGCTGCGGAGGAGCCTGCTGAGGTTCCCCAGACGGCTAAAGCAGTCCCGGAGAAGGAGTTAGTGGTGTATGTAGATTAGGATCTTAAATGTAATGGCTCCGGCCCGTTTAGTAACCCATTCGATGTTAATGAAATTTAAATTTTTGCAAGTGTTGTTGCTTCTCCCCTTTACTTTTATGTTGAACTGTTTGTGTCGAGTAAAGGATAAGTAAATGTTAAGTATCACTTACCAATAATAACCAGTCAATTATAGAAGGGCTGACCCAAATAAAGCACTGAAGAACTGAGATCAATTGATTAACCCACATAACATAATGAAGAACCTTGGCATTATAACTTAGGAACTTACATTATCTTTCACTAAGGCAGTTTCAGCACTTAGTAAGGATGTTACAAAACTGGATAATGTAGATCAGATCGGAACATACACATTATTGATATTACTTCCTCAAGTGTTCAATGTTTCACTGATGAGGCAACAAGTTCCCTGCCATGTCTTCGATTTCATAAGTGTCGGGTTGGGACTCCTTACGGATGCAATAAGGACTTTCCCAGTTCGGTCCAAACACTCCGAACCTAGTTGTCATCGGTGATTGGAAGAGCATTACGAGGATGAGGTCTCCCAGACAAAGAGTTCGGTTTCTAACCTTGGAGTTGTAATCGCGGGTCATCTTTCTTGGATACTTAGCCAATTTTATTTGGGACGAATCTCTCCTTTCTTCAAGGAGGTGGAGTTCGTACACTCGAGCTCCATCGTTGTCGATCTCATTGAAATGTATCCGACGATGAGAGGGAATTCCCATCTCTACAGGTTTCATGGCTTCGAATCCGTAGGTCAGAAAGAAGGTTGTTTCACTTGTTGTGGTTCGATAAGTTGTTTGAATGGCCTAGAGGACATGGGGAAGCTCATCGACCTATATCCCTTTCGAAGCGTCAAGCTTCCTTTTCAGGGTATGCTTGATAGTCATGTTCACTGCCTCAACTTGCCCGTTGTCTTGGGGGTGATGAAATGTTGAGAAGTCTTTCCTTATGCTGAGTTCGTCACACAAGTCTCGCATCTTTTTGTTACCGAATTGCCTTCCGTTATTTGATACTAAAGAGTGAGAAATGCCGAACTTGCAAATGATGTTCTTCCAGACGAACTTTGTGGTGTTCGTTTCAGTGATTCTTGCTAGAGGTTTAGTTTCGACCCACTTGGTGAAGTAGTCAATGGCAACGATGACAAAAATAACGCTTCCTCTCCCTTTTAGGAGCGGGCCAATAAAGTCGATGCCCCATTTCACGAGTTGATCACCATGGAGAGGCCGGGAAAAGGCTACCTTTGAATGTTTGAGAAGCACTTGCACTTGTCACATTTTTGGACAAGCTGGCAAGAGTTCCTTTTCAGGGTCGGCCAGAAGTAGCCTTGTCGAAGTACTTTGTACGCAAGAGTTGTTCCTCCGGAGTGGTTATCGTAGACTCCCTCATGGATCTCCCTGAGTATATACATGGCTTCTTCTCCTCCAACGCATTGAAGAATTGGCGAAGCGAAGCCCCTTTTCTAGAGCACATCATCCTAGAGAACAAAGTGAGTAGACCTCCTCCTCAATTTCTTAGCCTCACTTTTTGAGGCTGGCAGTGATTGATCTTTGAGGTAGGCTATGATGGGTTGCATCCAAAGTGGGGTACCTTCAATTCATAGTACCTCTTCGCCTCCGGAGATGGAGGGCTTTGGTAGGCACTTAATTGGGACAATTTTTAGCAACTCCGAATCTCTGCTACTGGCCAATTTAGACAAGGCATCAGCGTGTGCATTTTCGAGGTGGGACTTGAACGAGTTCGAATCTCTCGAAGTGAGGGACTAGGTTAAGAACCAATTTCAAATACACAGCCATGCCACTATCTTTGGCTGCAAACTTTCCGTTGACCTGACTTACCACAAGTTGTAAGTCGCTACTTGTTAGAAGCCTCCTGACTTGCATTTATTTCGCTAGTCTATTGCCTGCTAGGAGGGCCTTATATTCTGTAGCATTGTTCGAGGCTTTGAAGCCGAAGCTGACTGTGCAGTTCAACTTATAGCCCTTTGGACTTTCCAAAACGACTTCTACCCCGGAGTCAGTTTCTCCCAATGATCCATCCACAAATAGGTTCCATGTTAGGGGCTCGGCTGGTCCCATTGTCACCTCTATTTCTGGGGATTTGGCAAACTCTGCCATAAAACCTATGAGAGTTTGGCCCTTGATGGCGTTTCTGGGTCAGAAAGTGGGTTGAACTCCCTGAACTCGATTGTCCATTTTAGCAAATGGCCTGAAGCATCTTTTCTCTGCAATACTTGTTTCAAGGGAAAGTTGGTGAGCACTTCAATTGAATGGGCCTAAAAGTATGGCCTTAATTTCCTTGATACTGTAACAAGGGAGAGTGCAAGCTTTTTCATATCTGGGTAGCACGTCTCTGTTGGGAGTAGTGCCTTGCTAACATAGTATACCGACAGTTGATGCATGTTTTCAATCAGTCGCATTTAGAATGGACGGGCAATTAGTTCTTTTGAGTTGAGTTAACATAAAGTCAATATATCACATCAACTAGATCTATGGAGACGTNTTCATTGTCCAATAAGCATGGTGTTCTATCTCAAGAGGTAAGTGGCATGCCTTCCCGAAAACTAGTCAATATGGTGACATCCCTATAGGAGTCTTGAATGCAGTCTTATAGGCCCATAGGGCGTCGTCCAGCTTCTTAGACCAATCTTTTCGTGAAGAGATTACTGTGACTTTAAGTATTCGCTTTAATTGCCTATTTGACACTTCAATCTGTCCGCTGGTTTGAGGATGATATGCAGTGGCTATACGATGTTTAATGCCATATTTAGTCAACAATTATTCAAATTGGCGATTGCAGAAATGATTACCCCCGTCATTGATTATAGCTCTCGGTGTGCCAAAGCGGGTGAAAATATTTTTCTTTAGAAAATCAATCACCACCTTCCCATCATTGGTAGGCAATGCAACGGCTTCTACCTACTTTGATACGTAATCCACAACCACCAATATGTACTGATTAGAGAATGATGGGAAAAATGGCCCCATGAAGTCGATCCCCCAGATGTGGAATAGTTCCACCTCCAGTATACTGTTCAAAGGCATTTCGTCTCTCCTGAATCTATTACCGATGTGTTGACATCGGTCACACCTTTTCACGAATTCAAAAGCATCCTTAAACAATGTAGGCCAGTAAAAACCTGACTGAAGGATCTTCGCCACTGTTTTTGAAGCACCAAAATACCTTGCGTATGTAGATGAATGACAATGTTCTAGTATCAAGGGCACTTCTTCCTCAGATACGCAACGATGAACAATTTGATCAGCTCTTCCCCTGTTTAGAATGAGATCCTTCCAAAAATAATGCTTCAATTCAGTGAAAAATTTCTTCTTCTGGTGACTTGAGTAATCTGGCGGAATGATAGACCTGGCTAAGTAGTTAACTATGTCAGCATACCACACTAAAAATCTGTTCATCTGGAAAGACTTCGTTGATTTCCACGATCTCTGTCTGCTCTGTGGTCTCGAGTCGAGACAAGTGGTCTGCCACCACGTTTTCACTGTCCTTTTTATCCCTGATTTCTAGATCAAACTCTTGAAGCAGCAGTATCCAATGAATGAGACGTGGCTTGACATCCTTCTTTTCCATTAAGTACTTGATGGCAGTGTGATCTGTGTAAACGATGACCTTTGACCCCACAAGATATGATCGAAATTTGTCAAAGGCGTAGACTATGGCAATGAGCTCTTTCTCTGTAGTGGCATAGTTTAATTGAGCATCGTTCAAGGTCTTACTTGCATAGTAGATCACGTGAAGAATCTTATTTCTTCGTTGTCCCAATACGGCCCCAACAGCAAAATCACTGGCATCGCACATTAATTCAAATGGCAGGTTCCAATTCAGTGTGATGATCACGGGTGCTGAAATCAACTTCTTTTTCAAGGTGTTAAAAGCCATCAAACTCTCATTTGTGAACTCAAATATGGATTCCTTCATCAACAAACAGCACAGTGGTTTAGTAATTTTTAAGAAATCCTTTATGACCTTCTGTAGAACCCGGCATGCCTGAGGAAGCTACGAATACCTTTCACTGATGTTGGTGGCAGTAATTTCTCGATCATCTGAATCTTTGCTCTATTCACCTCAATACCCTTTGCTGAGATTTTGTGTCCTAACACGATGCCCTCCTGTACCATAAAGTGACATTTCTCACAATTCAATACCAAGTTGGTCTCTGTACACCGCTGTAACACAAGACTCAGATGCTCCAAACACTTATCAAATGAAGACCCAAACATTGAGAAGTCATCCATGAATATCTCGATGAATTTCTCAATCATATCCGAGAAGATAGCCATCATGCCGCACTGAAAAGTGACAGGAGCGTTGTATAAACCAAAAGGCATACTACGGTATGCAAAGGTACCGTAGGGGCATGTGAAAGTTGCCTTCTCCTGATCATCAGGTGCTACTGAAATCTGATTATACCCAGAGTACCCATCCAGAAAACAGTAATGCAAGTGCCCTGTTAGTCTCTCCAACATCTGATCAATGAATGGTAGTGAAAAATGATCTTACGAGTAGCAGTGTTTAGTTTGCGGTAATCGATGCAAACTCTCCATCCAGTCACTGTTCTTGTAGGAATCAACTCATTTTTTTCGTTTTGCACTACTGTGATACCTCTCTTCTTTGGAACAACCTGCACTGCACTGATCCATGCACTATTTGATATTGGGTAGATGATGCCTGCATCGAGCAACTTCAATACATCAGCCCTAACTACTTCCTTCATATATGGATTCAATCTCCACTGACCATCAATGCTTGGCTTAAAATTTTCCTCAATGAGTATTTTGTGTGTGCATAGCAACGGGCTGATCCCCTTGATATCTGTAATTGACCATCCAATGGCTATTTTATTCTCCCTCAGCACCCGAAGTAGTCTCTCTTCCTCCACTTCACTGATGGTATTTGAAATAATAATTGGGAGTGTAGAAGACTCCCCCAAGTAAGCATATCGAAGGTGTGGTGGCAATTGTTTGAGTTCCAACTTGGGAGGTTGCTGAATA
>NW_019265877.1:549878-561342 GCF_002742605.1 Olea europaea var. sylvestris | reverse complement strand
TCCAATAGTGCAAGGTACAGTAAAACTCCCTGGATCCTTTAGTTTTGGAGGCAACATTTTCTAGATTCTGGCACTGCATTTCTCAGTTAGCATAACTATTTCAACAAGTGCCTCAACAAATGGGATGATGATGTGTAATTTCTTGAAGACTTCAAGAAATTTACTATATTGCTGATCCAATTTGTGTTTTTTCAACCTCTGTGGGAATGGAATAGGTGGCTCATGAGGGTTGATAGAATTGGTAGCTGTAACCCGTGATGTATTGAAACTCTTCTTGGCAACATCCCCTGTTGTTTGTTCAGTCCGTTCCACAATCTCGTCATCTGAGGTTGGTGCTGATTCCTTGCTAGCTACCGATCTTTTTACATGTATCTCCGGTAGTTGTACTCCACTTCTGATTGTTATAGCCTTTTGCGTGCTCTTTAGGATTGATTTCAGTGTTGCTAGGTAGGTTTCCTAGTGCTCTACCTGTTATGGAGATTGCCATCTTCTCATTTGCGTCTCCAAATTTTTTATTGCAGCACTTTGGTCTTGGAGAGTTGCGTCTATCTTTTGCATAAACTGATTGTTGGCCTCCATGTACTGATTAGTCATTGCCATGAATTTCTCAAACATCTTTTCCAATAGTGGCTTTTATCCTGCTGCTGAAATTGACCTTGTGGTTTGTTTTAATTCTAGTTACTCCACGAGAAGTTTGGGTGTTTTCTCCAGCCCTGATTGAAGGTTTTCAACTGTGGATTTGTTCTGTTGGCATTGACCCCATTGCACAAAATCTGCATGTTCGACCCCTTGTGTGAAAATTGGACAGTTGACAGTATTGTGGTCTGCTCCACATTCTTCATAGCTTGGCTTCTTAATTTGTTTTGCAGTTGCGGTCTGTGAAATGCTCTCAACCTTATGGAACAAGGAGTCTATCTTCATGGATAATGCTGAGTAAGTATCTACTTTATAAACCCCCAGCGTTCTCTTCTAAACCACTCGATTTGTAGACCACATGGCTGAAGTTGTAGCCATTCTCTCAAACAGTTCCCATGCTTTGTCAATTGTTCTTGTGGAGATAGACCCGTCAGATGATGAGTTCACCATGCTCTTGAGGGATGGAAGTAATCCAGTGTAGAAAAATCGGATTTGTATCTTTTTATCAAAGCCATGCTGAGGACATTTCCTTAACATATTTTTGAAACGATTCCATGCCTCTTCAAATGATTCCGACTCGCTTTGGTTGAATATAGAGATGTCATGCCGCATTTTTGTTACCTTAGCTGGTGAGAAGAACTTGGTGCAGAATTTGTGGGCAAGCTCGTTCCAAGTGGTGATGCTTGCGATGGGAAGTGAATCCAAACATTCAATTGCTTTATCCCGCAAAGTGTGTGGAAACAATCGCAGTCTTACAGCATCATCTGAGATACCCTGGTACCTAAAGTATTGGCACATGTCCAGAAATCGGGATATGTGTGTATGTGGATTCTCACTAGCCATCCCTAGGTATTGATGCCCATTTTGAAATAGTTGAATTACATTTGTTTTCAGCTGGAAGTTCGGTTGCCCAAATGGAGGATAGACAATGCTAGATTAACTCTGGACCACCAATGGTACCATGAAGTCCCCAAGTACCATATCCCCTTCATCTTCAACCCCCGCACCTTCGTTGCGTTGAATTACCAGACGATTTTGCTCGTTAGCCATCTGTTGTGCCGCTCTTGCTTCTCTTTGCCTGTGACGAAATGTGTGTTCGATCTCTGGATCAATGGGAACCAAATCTCGATCGGGTGACCTTTGCATACAAGCTCTAAGATAGCAAAATAATACAAAATTAAAGTAAACAATAACCAAGTCTAGTAAGCTAACTACTACTAATCTAGGTAAATTCGAATTAGTGTCACAATAGATAAAATTAAACTAAATTTCAATTCCTGGCAATGGCGCCAAAAACTTGTTCACGAAATTATTTCTTTCGATTTAAAACCCACCGCAAGTGTACGATTCGTTAACAAGTAGTAAAATAGATTACGAGTCCAAGTATCGATCCCACAAAGATTGAGTTAATTCAAATCAGCCTATTATGACCTTAACCGAAACACGAAAGTAAGATTTAGGTATTGTGATTTAACTAAGGAAGATGTGAACTATAATGCAATTATGAGTGAGAAACTAATATTAATTGCAAAATGACCTGGACGCAATCTACGAGAATTTATGGAATTAATGAATTTACTAACACACTAGGATCACGAATCCCCAAGCAACTCCCGTTCAACTTTTAATTATGCAAATTTGACACACATTCCCACAATTGATAAATCAATATTCCTATTTTAATTTAGCACTCTCTCTCGAGCAATGCCAAACCTACCCCAATATGTGATTCGACTATATCTCTATCACGAATAATAACATACAGGAATGCATTATGATTTCATGGATATTTAATAATCTACACAAGGCATAAAGATATATTTCTATCCCCTATCGGACCCTATGATGATTTATACTATGTAGAGCCTATTTTCATTCTTTCGAATGCATAAAACAGGCCACCAAAATCATATAATTACGTTCACAATAATAATATGGAAATAAAAACATATAAATCATTCAATTTCGGAACATGTGTTTAAATATGTCAAATCCCCAAATCAAAAATCAAACGTGATATTGCAAGGTTCATCGATCTCCTAGTAATAAAAAATCTAGCCTAACATGCTAAAAAGAAGAAAATACAAAAATAGCTGAAGAAATGTCATCACCCAAATCAAGTTTCAATCAATTCTTCAATTGGCGCGATGTTTTCCTCTTGTTCTCTCTTTTTTTTCTCCCTCAAAATCTCCCTTTTTCTTGTAAAAATGGCGTCGCCCTCGTTCTGGTCGAGTTTTTGTTTATATAGGACCCTAAAAATCTTGTTTCCATAAGAGTTTCGACGAAATAAGGAAACTGGGGATTTGGCCTCGAATTGCTCTATGCGGTCGCATAGAGCATCTCTATGTGGTCGCATAGAGTTAACATTTACTGAGAAATTATTCTCGGTTTGCCTCTATGCGGTCACATAGAGGGGTCGCATAGTGCTACCAACTATGGAAAAAGTCCATTTTGGTCCTTCTACTTGAATCTTTCACTTTTTGGCATCTTTTCTTCATTCTTTCCATTCCATCATCCCAAGATATCATCAATTGGAATTTGGCTTAATCAATTCTTGATTTGTTCATCGGTCAACTTTTGGATAATTGTACCTTGGTCCCTAAACTTTCACTTTGCATCATTTTAGTCTCTTTTCGCGTCTTTTCTCCTGAATTTCACCATGTTCATCGGTGTTCCCTACAATTCACAAATGTAAAGAGATTAAATCACAATTCAATCATCTTGCTTGCTATTAAGTCATGTTTGTGACCTAAATAAGTGTACAAAAACACATTTATCAATATTAAATTCAAAAAACAAGAAAACCTTAATCGAACAGAAATAAAATTGCAGGAAATTAAAAAATGAACACAAAGGAATTATTTCGACCTAAGTCCCGGAGGTTCGGCGATCACTTTTAACACATACATCCTTTGTTGAGCATTGAAAGATTTGGATTATGCTCGGTTGCACTAAATAGCCCAAAATGGCAACAAAAGTTACATATTATTCAGATAGATGAAAATGAGACTTATCTCTCAAGTATAGTGATGGATCTACAGAGATTCACTCAGATCTCAACCCTCAAACCCTTCGAACACCACCAAAATATTACAACAGAGAAATCACTTAGATTTCTTTACTATTCACACAGAATATTACAGATCAATGGAAAATCTCACTATACTATACATAAAATCAGAGATTTTAAGCATGAAACACTCAAGAAAATAATCATCTCTCAGATCGCCAATTTTTTTCTCTGAAAACCCTAGAGATGAAAGTGAAACGAAGAGTAAAAGTCAGACGTTCTAGAAGGCTTTGGATTTTTAACGAAGGGCAAATGAATTGGCTCCATCAAACGTCCAAAGTTCGTCCACGTATTGGCCATCCAATAAGTTGTCACCACTTATTAAGTCGTGTTTCATATAAACACGATTTTGTCACAAGTCAAATTCTGAAAGCACCAATTGAAGAGAATAATATTTGACTCCAACAATCTTCACCTTGCTAGCAGAATTAGAACTATTAGTTCGGCCAGGAGCATGATCTTATGTCTTTTTCATTTTCTCCAAGTACCTATACATAAATCACAAAGAATCAACATATAAAAGTTTCAAGCAGTTTAAAAATTTGTTTGAAGGAATTACTTTTGTACCCATATTAGATGGATTAAAATGAGTAGAGACCTTTTCAATCTTAATTTCACCTTTTGAAATTATATCTCTTATAAAATGGTATTTGACATCAATATGTTTCGATCTATCATGAAACATGGGATTTTTGCTTAGGTGAATAGCACTTTGGTTATCAGAAAACAGCACAATGTGATTATCATCAAAACCCATTTCAGACAATAAACCATTCAACCAAATCCCTTCTTTAATAGCATCAGTTGTAGCTATATATTCTGCCTCAGTTGAGGACATAGCCACAACTTTCTGAAGTTGAGATTTCCAACTGATGGCAATACCACACAATGCATAAAAATAAGAAGAGATTGATTTTCTATTATCTCTATTGCCAGCAAAATCAGAATCAGTATAACCTTTCAAACTTATTTCATTTTTATCTGATTTAAACATTAAGCCTAAATTTGATGATCCCTTAAGATACCTCAATCACCATTTCAAAGCATGTCAGTGTTTTTCACCAGGATTACTCATAAATCTACTTAAAATGCTAATACTATATACAATAAGAGGTCTGGTGCATATCATCAAATACATCACAGAGCCAATTACATTAGCATATGGAATTTTTGACATTCTGGCATATTCATCTTCAGATTTAGGACAGAGTTCAGAAGATAACCTAAAATGGCTATCAAGAGGCAGTGTCACGAGCTTACAATCATACATGTTGATTTTTTCAAGATTTTAGACACATAATCACATTGATTTAGAAACAACATATCTTTATCCTTGTTTCTCTAGATCTGTATGCCCAATATTCTTTTAGCAGCACAAGGTCCTTCATATCAAACTCAGAACTTAGCTTTGATTTAATATCATCAAATTTTGATTTATCCGAACTAGCTAACAACATATCATCCACATAGAAGATCAGATATAATGAGTTTTTTAACTCCACTACCTTTGCAGTACAAGCAAGTTCATATTGGCTTCTTTTAAATCCAAGTTTTAAGACAAAAGCGTCAAATCTTTGGTACCATTACCTATGTGCCCGCTTTAGGCCATACAAGGATTTTTTTAACAAACAAACAGTGTTTTCAGGATCATCCTTCTCAAAACTAACAAGTTGCTTCATGTATATTATTTCATCTAATTCCCCATACAAAAAAAAAGCAGTTTTAACATCTAGTTGATCAAGCTCCCATTTAAATTGTGTAACAAGTGCAAGCAAACATCTGATGGCAACATATTTGGCAATAGGAGAAAAGATTTCAATATAATCCACACATTCTTTTTGTGTGAAAGCTTTATATCTAACAGTTTTATTGTCACCTTCCCTAGATTTTATCTTATAAATCCACTTGCAATCAATTAATTTTTGTCCTTTGGGCTTATCAACTAATATCCATGTTTTATTTTTAAGAAGTGAAGACATTTCATTTTCAATGGCCATCTTCCAATTTTTTCTTTCTTTACATTTCATGGCTTCTTCAAAGGAGTTTAGCTCATTTTCAGTGAGATCTTGGTAGGTAAATAAAAATACAAATGTGTCACTATCAAATCTGGTGGAGGGTCTGATTTGCCTCCTCTCCCTATCTCTTGTGAGTATCAACTCATCAAAGGGAAGAGTTGCAAAATCAGCATCTTCAACATGTTCAGTTTCAATTTCAATTTCAGGTTAAATAACACGTTCTTCATTTTCATTTTCTGCTACAATAGTCACAGAAATATTCTGGTTACTGCAGGCAGGCTCCGCCTCAATTTGAACATCGTTTTCAGTCAGAGCATTTTCTTTTCCTTCAAGACATGGCATCAAGGATTCATTAAAGACTACATCCTTTCTAATTATTACTCTATAGCCTTTCTCAAATTTAATCCATAATCTGTACCCTTCAACATATTCATTATAACCCAAGAAGACACATTTTAATGATTTTGGTTCTAATTTACCAATATTTTGATGAGCATAAATAGCACAGCCAAATACTTTCAGTTAAGAGTAATTTACAAGACTATTTCACAACACATATTCAGGAACATCAAAGTTTAAAGCACTAGCAGGACTCCTATTAATCAGATAAGCTGCAATTTTAATTGCTTTACCCCAAAACATCTAGGCAATCCAGAACGTAATAGCATGCATCTAACTTTATTCAACACAGTTCTATTCATTCTTTCAGTCATTCCATTTTATTATGGTGTGTGTAGAACATTTTTGTGTCTCATGATGCCATATTCCTTATAAAGATTATCAAATTCATAATTGTAAAATTCCAAACCATTATCAGTTCTTAAATATTTTATTTTAAGATCAACCTAATTTTCAACTTGAGTTTTCCAGTCCTTAAAAACAGAAAATATCTCATCTTTAGACTTCAGTAGATAAACCCAAATTTTCCTTAAGAAATCGTCAACTATTAGCAAAAAATATTTAAAACCAGTTAAAGTAAAGACAGAAGCAGGACCCCACAAATCAACATGCAAATACTCAAGTCTTTGTTTGGATTTAGAAATCCACTTTGAAAAGGAAGTTTAGCTTGCTTTTCCAAAATACAGTGTTCACAGAAGCCAAAATTACCAAGATTATGTTTTCCAAAAACACCTTTTGATTGCAAAATATTCAAATCCTTTTTACCAATATTACCAAGCCTTTCATGCCACAATTTAGCCAAAATGAATTTTTCAGATACAACAGAAGCAGTTAATCCAAGCAAAGGTTTTGCATTCAGGCAATAAAGACCATGTCTCTTAGGGGTTGAAGTGGCCAAGTCATTTTCCTAAGAATTTTTATATGTCATTGACCCATAATTATGTTAAACTTCTTGTCATCTAACATTCCTAAGGACACTAAGTTCATTTTCAAATCTGGGACATATCTTGTGCTCTCAAGGAACAAAACATTACCATTTTCTGATAATAATTTGACAGTCTAAATTCCACTCACTTTACAGGCAAAGTTATTGCCCATTATAACCTGTCCCCCTTTAGTAGTTTTTTTTTTTAATAGATTTATAAATCAAATTTTGTTGGGGTACATATGAAAGGAGCATCCTGCGTCACGTATCCATTCATCACTTAGACATTTTTCAACACTTACTAAAACAAAATCATTTTCTGTTTTGGTTTTATCATAGGCCAATGCATTGCTTCCATCAAAACCTTTTTCTTTTGAATCATTTTTCTTTTTAAAACAATCTTTTGCAAAATGACCAAGTTTGCCACAATAATAACATTTTTTTTACCTTTTGCATTATTCTTGGTCTGACTCCTGTCAGCCCATCTCTTATTTGCTTTTGAAACCTTAAAATTTTGTGTAGGTTTTTCAAAATATTTTCTCTTAGTCAAAAAACTAGTTCCAGTGTGACTGTTACTTGACTCAGCCTTGATTTCTAAAGCTTTATTTCTCAAAACATTGGTTATAACATCGAGAGTGAGTTCATCTCTACCATATTCAAGGGCAATTTTAATGTCCTTATACTTGTCACTTATGGAGTTTAACAGGTCTATAGCCAATTGATCTTTTGAAAGTTTTTCATCACAACTGGCCAAGTCTTGGGTAAATTTTGTAAACCTACTAAGATTTTCTTCTAAATCAACTACAGGATCCATTTTAAAAGAGAAGAATTATTTTAAAAGAAAACATTTGTTTGGAGTAGTTTTGGTCTCATACTTAGCCTTAAGTTTGGCCCAAAGATCAGAGGCCGTAGTGGTTTCACCTACCTCTCTGATCACATTATCAGAAAAACATAAAAATATTGTACTCCAAGCAATTTCCTCAAGTTCAGATTTCTTATTAGGTGCTAAACCCTCAGGCCATGAATCATCTAAAGCCTTGTCACATTTCATTTGCATCAAAATTGCTTTCATTTTCTGACTCCGCATATCAAAATCAATTTTACCATCAAACTGAATAACTTCAAATTTAGCAGTAGCCATGATGCAAACAAATTATCACACACAGATCAGGTGAAGCTTGCTGCAGTTTAAACAGGGAGCCAAAAGTACCACTTTGTGTCAAATTTGGAAGCACAGTAAAACACATAGTAATACAGGATTTCACAATTCTTGCAATATTAGAAGAGAATAGGCAAGATCAATTAACAGACAGCAATCACAAAGATTGAATATATATGGTTTCACAGACCTCTCAAGCAAGATTCTCCAAGTACACACCCGTACTTGATTTATCTCAGATTCCAGGGGCCTCGCAAGAGCCACTAGACAAAGATTTGTCTTAAGGGGGTTTTAACGGTGTGCCGAAAAATCAAGGGAAAGTTCAAGAAACACAAATTTCTGAAAGTTAATATACAAAAAATTGAAAAGATCTCACTGAGCGAGTTGAATAACTCGAGTCGTCCTCAATCTACTTTTTCAGCAGTTCCAAAGATTCAAGACCCTTGCAAGTCCACTAGTTTCTCTAAGATCCATGTATCTTGTTCCTTAGATCGTGGCTCTGATACCACTGTAAAGGCAGGATTACATGATATTAAATTCAAGAAACAAGAAAACCTTAATCGAACAGAAGTAAATTGCAGGAAATTAAAAAATGAACACAAAGGAATTTTTTAGGCCTAAGCTCCGAAGGTTCGACGACGACTTCTAATGCCTACACCCTCCGTTGAGCATCGAAAAATTTGGATTATGCTCGATTGCACTAAATAGCCCAAAATGGCAACATAAGTTACAGATTGTTCAGAGAGATAAAAATAAAATTTATCTCTCAAGTATAGTGATGGATCTACAGAGATTCACTCAGATCTCAGCCCTCAAACCCTTTGAACACCACCACAATGTTATAATAGAGAAATCACTCAGATTTCTTCACAATTCACACAGAATATTATAGATCGAAATAAGATCTCACTATACTATACATAAAATCATAGATTTTAAGCATAAAACACTCAAGGAAATAATCATCTCTCAGATCGTCAATTTTTTTCTCTGAAAACCCTAGAGACGAAATCAGAGATTTTAAGCATAAAACACTCAAGGAAATAATCATCTCTCAGATCGCCAATTTTTTTCTCTGAAAACCCTAGAGACGAAAGTGAAATGAAGAGTAAAAGTCATACGTTCCAGAAGGCTCCGTATTTTTAACGAAGGATAGATGAGCCGGCTCCATCCAACATCCAGAGTTAGTCCACGTGTTGGCCATCCAATAAGTTGTTACCACTTATTAAGTCGTGTTTCATATAAACATGATTTTGTCACAAGTCAAATTCTAAAAGCACCAATTGAAGAGAACAAGGTTCGACTCCAACAAGTATAAAATTTCAGAAGTTCAGATCTAGAAATAAAGAGACAGAGAACAGGGAAGAGAATCGTTGCAATTTTGGTACAGTACAATGGATTTGGCAAATATAAAATAGAAGAAAGTCTTTTATATGAAAATTGGAAACTTTTACTATTAATTTCATACTTCCCAGTATTGGGAAAGTCCCCCCCCCCCCCCCCCCTAAATTTAGAGATTTGTATAAAATGGAAATGATTTTCTAAACACTGGAGCTTAACTTATGTTAAGCGCCGGTGACATGACACACCATTTAATTGGTGAATAAGTTAATGGTAGATTCTATATATTTAATGATTCACCAATTAAATTGTATGTCATGTTACTGATGCTTAACATAAGGTACGCACCAGTGCTTAGAAGATCATTCTTGTTGTATAAGATATTTTTTAAGAATAAACTATAATACATTTTCAAAATCACGTGTTTAATTGAAACGATTTAAGCATTTAACATATAATTAATAAACTATTTAGTGAAATGTTCATGATAAGTACATATTTTGGCTCCATGGGTTATCTAAAACAGAACACCAATGTAGATGTTTGGAGGGATTTTGCATCGTTACTTGCAGATATAAATTATATTTTTTTGTTTTGATGTGAGGAATTTAGACATAGTGTTAATAAATGGTCTAAATTAAAATAGATAACAATGAATAGTCAGTAAATTAATAGTACTTGTAGATAGATACCTTGAAATGTAGTAACTTTGACTTCCCAAAAATAGTCTTAAAGCGTTGGTTTGTTGATTGCGTTAATTCTATTATGCACATGTAAGTGTTGATTTACGAAAAGTGTTACACCTATAAATTACCACTTCATATTGAGCCATCTTATTGGACTCGAGGGAGACCCATCGGTATTGGACAACAAAAGCCCAAGTAGCAGCCAAGTAGAAGCCCAAACTGAGGCTCTAAAAAGGCAGTCGAGGCGTCACTAAGGCCCTAAGAAGTTCGGCCTAAAAGTGCCTGTCGAGGTGCCTATTACTTTGCTCACCTCATATTGGGCTCAGACTTAGGCCCGTTAACCCGCTTGGCCCATTTCACTTCCATTTCTCTGTATATATGAATACATTCACACAATTAAGGTAGATCTCATCACTCTATCCAAATCCCTCATTTCCATACTATTGCACTCTATATATTTATGTTTGTCCGACTGTTGACTTGATCATCGAAGTGCAAACGATCGCCGGACATTTTTCTGGTCCGATTGACTTTGCCTCTTGACAGGTGCTACGTGTTCATGTTCACAGGGGACGAGATCGGGACATCTGTTGGATTCATTTTTGGAGGTCAACATAAAGTATTAAAGCGATCATAAACGTTGCTTCTACAAAGTTTTGTATATTATTAGTAAAAAATAAAAAATTATCAATTAAACTTATCTGTGTATATAAAGGGTGTTTGGTGGGGATTAAAACTAGATTTTTTTTACTTTTTAGTAAATTGTGATAGAAATTTTTGAAATGTGTTATTGAAAAGTTGTAGGATTCATGAAAGATGTTGTTAATATTGATTGTTTGACTTTGATTTAAATTAAAATCAAATTTTAATTCAAACTAAATAGGCATATAATACTTTTTCAGAAAGTCACCAAAGATTAAGAGGGTGTTTGGTGAGATTTAAAATTAAGTTTTTTTAGTATATTATGATAGAAGTTTTTGAAATATGTGAATGAAAAATTGTGGGATTTATGAAAAATGCGATTAATATTGAACTAAAATTTGATTTTAATTCAAACCAAACAGACCTAACACGTCCCTTTCATCTTAACGAACCAACTGACATCACAATGTCAGGCAAACACAACATGTCAATTTCCTTGTCAAGCACGCTGACAAAGTATTACTGTAATGGAAAAACATTTGGTCCAAATCAAAGTCGTAAAAACTTGGTTTCCAAGTCTGAACATGTGGT
>NW_019265877.1:492222-549622 GCF_002742605.1 Olea europaea var. sylvestris | reverse complement strand
GATCTCTCCGCACAGTTCGTATAGATCAATGATCTCTCCGCACGATGCGGAGTGATTTTCTTCTTCTTCTTCTTTTTTTTTTTCTTGGTTAAGCTATTTTCTTATTTGTTTCTCATGTTGGAATGTATACATATATATTATATATCAAAGGTAAACTAAAAAAATTAAAAATAAAAAAATTTGAATTTAAGAAAATCAAAGAGAATAAAAAAAGAAAGAGAAACGTGGAAAAAAATAGTAGCTCCACACTATGTGGAACATCCGGAGAGTTTGGAGATAGCTCAATATTGGTGAAAAAATATAGTAATTTAAATAAATAAAAAATCAAATAGAAAAAAACAAAGAAAAAAAAACCAGTGTGTGAGTGCGGAGCGGAGAGTTTCTCCAGAGAGTTTGGAGAGTAACTTTAGAGTTTAGAATAAACTTTTCGAAGAGTTTGGAGAAAGTTTCTCCAAACTCTCCGCATTGTATGGAGAGAGTTGATCTCTCCGCACAATTTAGAGAGATCAATTGGTCTCTGCGCACAGTGCTAAGAGATTTTATTTTTGTTAAGCTATTTTCTTATTTGTTTCTTATGTAGGAATATATACATGTATATTATATATTAAAGGTAAACTAAAAAAATAAAAAATCAGATAGTTTGAATTTAAGAAAACTAAAGAGAATGAAAAAGAAAGAGAAAGGTGGAAAAAAATCATAGAATACTATGCGGAGCATCGGGAGAGTTTGGAGATAGCTCGACATTGATGAAAAAATATGGTAATCTAAAAAAATAAAAAATAGAAAAAAACGACGAATCGAAAAAAAAAACCAATGTGCGCACTGCTCCGCACTTTGTGCGGAGTGGAGAGTTTCTCTAGAGAATTTGGAGAAACACCTTCAAACTCTTTGAAGAGTTTCTCCAAACTCTTCACACTGTGCGGAGAGAGTTGATCTCTCCACACAGGTCGGAGAGATCAGTTGATCACTCCGCACAGTGCTGAGAGATTTTTTTTTGTTCAGCTATTTTCTTATTTGTTTCTTATGTTGGAATGTATACATATATATTATATATCAAAGGTAAACTATAAAAAATAAAATAGTTTGAATTTAAGAAAATCAAAGAGAATAAAAAAAAATCGTAGCTCCACACTATGTGGAGCATCCGGAGAGTTTGGAGATAGCTTGACATTAGTTAAAAAATATGGTAATCTAAAAAAATAAAAAATCAAATAGAAAAAAATGAAGAATAAACAAAAATAAAAAACCAATATGCGCGGAGTGGAGAGTTCGGAGAGTTTCTCCGAACTCTCTAGAGAGTTTACTCCAAACAAGAGAGAGTGAACTCGAGTTTGAAGTAAACTCTTCGGAGAGTTTGGAGAAACTCCAGGGTCTCTGTGGCTACGCAATATGTTGTTTTTGGTATTGAAATAATATAATTAACATCAAAATCGAACAAGAAATTCCAAGTATTTTAAGCATCAAGGCAACCAATAAACTTCTTGGATTGGAAGGCTTACGAGCAGCGACTCAAGAAAATGCATCTTTCCCTCCCATGATCTCTCCGCACAGTTCGTATAGATCAATGATCTCTCCGCACGATGCGGAGTGATTTTCTTCTTCTTCTTCTTTTTTTTTTTTTTGGTTAAGCTATTTTCTTATTTGTTTCTCATGTTGGAATGTATACATATATATTATATATCAAAGGTAAACTAAAAAAATAAAAAATAAAAAAATTTGAATTTAAGAAAATCAAAGAGAATAAAAAAAGAAAGAGAAACGTGGAAAAAAATAGTAGCTCCACACTATGTGGAACATCCGGAGAGTTTGGAGATAGCTCAACATTGGTGAAAAAATATAGTAATTTAAATAAATAAAAAATCAAATAGAAAAAAACAAAGAAAAAAAAACCAGTGTGTGAGTGCGGAGCGGAGAGTTTCTCCAGAGAGTTTGGAGAGTAACTTTAGAGTTTAGAATAAACTTTTTGAAGAGTTTGGAGAAAGTTTCTCCAAACTCTCCGCATTGTATGGAGAGAGTTGATCTCTCCGCACAATTTAGAGAGATCAATTGGTCTCTGCGCACAGTGCTAAGAGATTTTTTTTTTGTTAAGCTATTTTCTTATTTGTTTCTTATGTAGGAATATATACATGTATATTATATATTAAAGGTAAACTAAAAAAATAAAAAATCAGATAGTTTGAATTTAAGAAAACTAAAGAGAATGAAAAAGAAAGAGAAAGGTGGAAAAAAATCATAGAATACTATGCGGAGCATCGGGAGAGTTTGGAGATAGCTCGACATTGATGAAAAAATATGGTAATCTAAAAAAATAAAAAATCAAATAGAAAAAAATGAAGAATAAACAAAAATAAAAAACCAATATGCGCGGAGTGGAGAGTTCGGAGAGTTTCTCCGAACTCTCTAGAGAGTTTACTCCAAACAAGAGAGAGTGAACTCGAGTTTGAAGTAAACTCTTCGGAGAGTTTGGAGAAACTCCAGGGTCTCTGTGGCTACGCAATATGTTGTTTTTGGTATTGAAATAATATAATTAACATCAAAATCGAACAAGAAATTCCAAGTATTTTAAGCATCAAGGCAACCAATAAACTTCTTGGATTGGAAGGCTTACGAGCAGCGACTCAAGAAAATGCATCTTTCCCTCCCGCTTAGTTTTAGATTTGGATCAGTTTATTTTTTTAAAATTCTAAGGTTGGTCTAATCACAAATTGCGCTTGGTCGACACTTTTTTTTGGTTTCATTGCTAATTTGTTATATCAATAAAAGAATTTAACTCACCAATAGGCACTTTCCTAGGAAATGTGTCCAGGTTGATGAAATAAGACTAGAAAGTTTTACATTGATTTCCAACTTGCCACAACTTTATTGTATCTTATGTGTAGTTTTATGGAACCATGCTTATATGTAGCCATATCGTTGAGTTGTATAACCTAATCTATTATCATTGTCATATTGCGGAGTCTCTGCACAGTTCGCATAGATTGTGTGGAGTGTTCACACAATGTGCGGACGGAGTGCGGGCTCCGCACAATCCGCACAGATTGTGCGGAGTGTCCGCACAATGTACGGACGAAGTGCTCACACTCTGCATAGAAGGTTTCTCCGGATTTTTTTTTAAAATTTAATCATGCAATTAGTTTGTTATATTATTAGTTAAAAATATGCATTAAATCTAATAAAAAAAATACAATTATAACAATATAATACAAAAAAAAACTCTCAAAATAATCATTGCTAACAACAAAAGAATATAAAAAAAAGCAAGAAGACAAAAATGAAAAAAGTAAAACAAAGAATGATACAAAAAATTTGGCATTATTGTTCGAATGGAAAATGCATTATTGAAACACAAAAAACTTTTTCAATCACCAGGTTAAAATATGGATTTATTGTGTGTGTTAAATTTTTTTTATATAATCATAATAAATCTTCTTATTACGTTAATAAAATTACAATAATTTTTTTTAAAAAAATAGCATTAAAAAATCAATTTTATCTTCAACAAAAAAAGACATTTAAAAATTAGCAATTTCATAACCATTTTTTTTAATTCCTAGAAATATAGTTATAAAAAACGAAATAATATTGAATTACAAAAACCAATATCTGTCGTATTAAAGACAATGTGCAATAAATACGGTATAATGTAAATACTGTATGATGCAAATACAGTGTGTTGTAAATACGGTATGCTGCAAATATGGTATGCTGTAAATAAGGTATGATGCAAATACAGTATGATGCAAATACAGTATAATGTAAATACCATATTTACAGCTTACCGTATATGCTGCCCAACATATTTGCAGCTTACCGTATATATACTGCCTACCATATTTACAACTTAGCGTATATACCAATTTTTGCACTTACAAATACCGATAATGCAAAATACCGTACATTCACTTACCAAACAAAATGTCAAAAAAAAATTTCAGATATTCATCTTTTCGACATAAGCGTAAAATAAATATTAAAATATATGAAGCACAAAATATAAACGCATATGAATATTCAAGTCGATTTATAACTTTGTGATCAATCTTCAATTTTCCAATATTGAATTAGAAATACAATCTTTACATTCAATTCAATCATATCAATACTATCAAAGAATACATGCAAAATAGTTAGTATATACAAGCATATTTTTTTCTAGAAAACACAATACTATTGCAATTGTAAAAATAATTTACAATTGTAAAAATAATTTTCAATTATTTTCTTATATTATGAAAATATTTGTAGATATTGCTTCAAAAAAAATTTCAAAAACTTAAAATTCACACTCAAATAAAAATACGATAAATACGAAATTCGTGCAATGCACGTGATAGTGACTAGTATTTTAAGAAATGAAACATATTATCCTGGTTTTAAATTGGAATCCATAAACTTGCAATCCCCATGGACCAAACGAGGACTAAAATTTTCTCGTAATTTAATGGGAAAAATAGGGCTGAATCCCATTTTCAGTCTTAGAGATATTTTGTTATAATAATAAATATTTTTTGGTATTAATTTAAAATGTTACACAATTGACTTTTAAATTACATAATTTATTAAATATAATTTTTAAAATTACCTTTTATTTACTAATGAACTTTACTTTTTGAAAAAAATAACTTTTCAAAATAATTATTTAATTAAACTTGTTTATGTAGAAACATAACATTCTATATACGTATCAAATTTATCTGAGGCGGACATTATAAACTAAAAAATTAGAAGTAAAAAAAAAGGGTTAAAGGATAATATTCTCAACAATTTATTGAGAAAATGAAATTGTAGTCGAGAAAATCATATGAAAGTATATAAATATTTGGTCTCAACTAGTTGTTAAGATATTGCATATTTAGCCCCTATTAGAGAGTGATTTTTTTTTTTTTTTTGGTTCTCTTTTTAACAATTTTTTTATTGTTGACGAGTTCATGTACGTTTCATTGCTGCTACAATTATTGTCTGTCTTAGAAATAAATTATCAGAAATGTCCTTCTTTTAAGAAGAATGAATTAAAATATGAAAGGGCACATACGCCATCTTGCTTTATCGAGTTAATAACTACAGCTAGTATAAGATTGAAATATACTATATAAAGGTTTAAAAAAAAATTGCTACAAATTGGATAAAAAGCTCTCCTATATAGGGGCTTAATTTTAAATTGTTACTCAATATCAATAAATATTGATATTATTCTTTTGCATCGTTTCAATAACTATCTTGGCTTTATGAATCACAACCACTCGATTAGACATGTAATTGAAGTTATAATTATTAATCAATTCAATTTCAAGTTGTTCTAAATATAGCAAATGAAATTATCATTTGCAGAAAACCATACATGAAAATCTACTTACAACTCCCATCAAATGGAAGAACCAGAGAAGACATAATAATTACACTCATTATTCTAATAAAACCCTCTCTCTCGTCTGATTTTGATAAAGCTTAGCTCGGTCGAGTTAAGAATTTGACTTTGGCATAGAAATTGGCCGAACTTTGTCGAACACGACACAAGATCCAACACCAGAATTGCTTTTTGGTGATGCTTTTTCTTGATTTTCGAGTCTCTTCGTCTTCTTCTCTTTATGGAGTTTCCTCAATACGTAAACTTGAGCAATATCAGCATTAGGACTCAACATGGCTGATTAACCAAACCAGCTTTTCTGATACAAAAATTATATGAATTGTTTGATTTTATATGAGAGAACGTATAAATCGATAATTGAATGAATGAAGAATCACCATGAATGGACGATATATAAAGACATTTGGTGAACTTTATTCGGACGTAATGCATGACTTGCTTAACAAAAAAAGTTGGTTCATTTCTCATTCTCAAGTATAATTTTTTATTCTAGATGCTTCCTTGAGATTCAAGAATTTACTAATGAAGCCAGCAAAGAATAATTAAGGATACATCTTCACCAATTTGATCTTTAAATTCTTGCTGCAAATTTAATTTTTTGCAATTAGCAGTTTTGAACAAATTCTTTGATATATCATCCACGCAAATAGCTCAACTTTTTCATGTATTCTTTCCCCCCCACAATGAATAGAAATGAGGATCGAGGAAAATGGAGCACTTAACTATTAAAACGAAATCTACAAATTAATAGAGTGTTGAACACTTTCCTCTTTGAAAATTAAATAGTATAAAATTGCGGCTTTATGAATCACAACCACTCGATTAGACATGTAATTGAAGTTATAATTATTAATCAATTCAATTTCAAGTTGTTCTAAATATAGCAAATGAAATTATCATTTGCAGAAAACCATACATGAAAATCTACTTACAACTCCCATCAAATGGAAGAACCAGAGAAGACATAATAATTACACTCATTATTCTAATAAAACCCTCTCTCTCGTCTGATTTTGATAAAGCTTAGCTCGGTCGAGTTAAGAATTTGACTTTGGCATAGAAATTGGCCGAACTTTGTCGAACACGACACAAGATCCAACACCAGAATTGCTTTTTGGTGATGCTTTTTCTTGATTTTCGAGTCTCTTCGTCTTCTTCTCTTTATGGAGTTTCCTCAATACGTAAACTTGAGCAATATCAGCATTAGGACTCAACATGGCTGATTAACCAAACCAGCTTTTCTGATACAAAAATTATATGAATTGTTTGATTTTATATGAGAGAACGTATAAATCGATAATTGAATGAATGAAGAATCACCATGAATGGACGATATATAAAGACATTTGGTGAACTTTATTCGGACGTAATGCATGACTTGCTTAACAAAAAAAGTTGGTTCATTTCTCATTCTCAAGTATAATTTTTTATTCTAGATGCTTCCTTGAGATTCAAGAATTTACTAATGAAGCCAGCAAAGAATAATTAAGGATACATCTTCACCAATTTGATCTTTAAATTCTTTCTGCAAATTTAATTTTTTGCAATTAGCATGCTCTGTTTTGAACAAATTCTTTGATATATCATCCACGCAAATAGCTCAACTTTTTCATGTATTCTTTCCCCCCCACAATGAATAGAAATGAGGATCGAGGAAAATGGAGCACTTAACTATTAAAACGAAATCTACAAATTAATAGAGTGTTGAACACTTTCCTCTTTGAAAATTAAATAGTATAAAATTGCAAAAGTTCAGATCTACAAATAAAGAGACAGAGAACAGGGAAGAAAATCATTACAATTTTGGTATAGTTGAATGGATTTGGCAAATATAAAATAGAAGAAAGTCTTTTATATGAAAATTAGATAGAAACTTATACTATTAATTTCATACTTCCCAGTATTGGGAAAGGCCATTCACTTGGTTCCTGTTAATTTTCATTCCATTACATTTTATTTTTCTATATCATATTTTCAACCACACAAGGAATGCGGTTTTTACATCTAGTTGATCAAGTTTTCCAGTTAAATTGCACAATCAAAGCAAGAATTTATCTTTTTGTTGTATATTTAACTACGGAAGAAAAATCTCATCATAGTCCACACCCTCTTTTTGTGTGAAACCCTTAGCAACAAGCCTAGCTTTGTGTCTAACCTTGTTAGTGCCATATTCCCCTTCTTTTATTTTATAAACCCATTTACAATCAACTAGTTTCTGATCCTTAGGTTTATCAACCAATTCCCATGTTTTATTCTTCTATAAAGAAGACATTTCTTCTTCTGTAGAAGCCAGCCACCTTTAAGAATAGTTAGATTTTAAGGCTTCATGATAGGAGCTAGGTTCAGTCTCTATTTCTTCCTGATAAGTGAATAAAGACACAAACTCATCACTATTAAACCTTGCAGGTGGTCTAATTTGTCTCATATCCCTGTATCTAGTAAGCCGGTATTCATCCAGTGTTGCAACTATGTCATCATATTGCTCTGGTTCAACCAAATCAGGCTCATTTTCATTCAGGTCAACCTCAGTAGTTGCTATTTCTAAGGGGATAGAATTGGTATTATCAATTGTAATAGACTCCACATCAATTTGAATATCATTTTCAGTTAAATTTCCTTTCTTCCCTTCCAAACATGGTATACATGACTCATTAAAAATCACATCCCTTTTAGTGATAACCCTGTAACCTTTTTTCCCCATGAACCCATAGCTTGTACCCTTTTACATTTTCAGCATAGCCCAAAAACACTCACTTTAGTGATTTAGGTTCAAGTTTCCCTATGTTTTTATGAGCATATGTAGCACAACCAAAAGTTTCAAATAAGAGTACACAACAAGCTTTTGTGTCCACACAGATTCAGGCACATCAAAATTTAAAACACTTGTAGGACTTCTATTAATCAAATATGTAGCAGTTTTAACAGCCTTACCCAAAAATAGTTTGGGCAGGCCTGAACATAAAAGCATGTATTTAACCTTATTCAATAAAGTCATATTCATTTTTCTACAATGCCATTTTGTTGGAGTGTATATGTTACAGTTTTATGTTTTAAAATGCCACGCAGTTTGCAAAAGTCATTAAACTCATAATTGTAAAATTCTAGGCCATTATTTGTTCTTAAAGTCTTAATTTTCAATTTGGGTTTTTCAATCTTTAAATGTAGTAAATGTTTCATTTTTTGTTTTCAACAAGAAAACCCAATTTTTTCTTGAAAAATCATCAACAATCATCAAGTAATACTTGTAACCAGACAATGTAGGTATGGATGAAGGGCCCACAAATCAGAGTGTAAATCTCTAGAATTAGGGATGGCAATTTGAACCGTTAAAATCGAAAACCGTGATTAATCGAACCGAATGGGGCGAAAAAACGAACCGATGGTGCAATGGGGCAGATATGGTATTTGATTTTAATGAACCAGTTCGTGGCGGTACGGGTATGGTATTTATGCCGTAGAGCCGAAACCAAACCGATTACCCGCTTAAAAAAATCATTCTTTTATTAGGGATGACAATGTTTAGTGAGGAGAAAGTTGGCGAAGAGGTACATTTTTTTATTTAAATTTTAGTCAAAACCATTCTGGATTAGGTAGTATCGTTGTATTCTCTACTTACATTTCTTATTTGCTATATAGGAATTAATTTTGAGTGCTGACATATGCTAGTAAGAGTTGTGGGGAAGAATGAAGATTAAATATGAGTTAAGGTTGAAGCTTTTGAATTATTGAGCATGAATCAAGTAACTACAATGCACAAGAATCAAGAACGAAGGAAAAGTTTAGTATTGTTATATTCATAATATTGTTTGTTAAATTTGTATTCTGCAATTGGAATTTGGGATAATGTTTGCATTTTCATTTGGAATATCGTGTTTTTGTTTTCATTAACTCTCTTTTCTTAAATTTTTTTATATAATTTGACGGATGGACCTATAAAAAATAATTTATTTTCGTGGTTATTAACCGAACCGAACCGAGTCAAACCAAGATATGAACCGAACCGATTTACGTGGTTATGGCACGATTATGGTATGACAAAAAATTTGACGGTTCGGTGATGGTTTTGGCCGAACTGAACCGAAACCGAACCGTTGCCATCCTTATCTAGAATTTGATTTGATTTATGAGTACTAGTGAGAAATTACAACTTAACTTGTTTTCCAATCAAACATTGTTCACAATTAGGCAATTGTTTATTTTGAAGAGCCTTCAGACCTTTCATCCCAATGTGACCAAGTCTACAATGCTATAATTTTGCAAGGTTAAATTTATCATCTAAAGCTGCTGCACATAGACCCACTAAAAGTTTTGCGTTTAGAAAATATAAATCATGTCTCTTTGGGATAGAAGTGATTAAATCACTACCCTAAAGATTTTGATGTGTCCTTGACCAAATTTATGTCAAACTCCATGTCATCCAACATCTCTAAAGACACAAGGTTTTTTTTAATTCAGGAACAAATCTAGCATTCTTAAACAGTAAAATTCTGTATTTTTTTTTTCAAAAGCAATTTTACTATCCTAATCCCTTTTACTCTGCAGGTCATGTTGTCTCCCATGATAACTTGGCCTCCTTTAGTTTGTTCGAAATTCAAAAAATAGTTTTTGTTTGGGCACATATGGAAAGAGCAGCTTGAGTCAAAAATCCATTCTTGATTCAGATTTCTTTCAACATTTACAAGAACTAAGTCATTATCCATTTGTAACTTATCATAGGACATAACAACATTACCTTCACTTGGCTTATTTCCTTTCAAATCATTTTGCTTTTTACAACAGTTTCTAGCAAAGTGACCCAACATACCACAATAATAGCAATTCTTTCCCTTTGCCTTATTTTTAGATTTCATTTTATCATTGTTCCTTTTTCTAGGATCATTGGGAAATTTTGAATGAAAATTAGATTTACCAATATTTTTGCCTTTTATCAAAAAATTTTCTCCATTTTGGTTATTGATAGAATCTGATTTGAGTTCAGGAACCCTATTTCTTAAGGCATTTATTATGATATCAGTGGTAAGCTTGTCTCTACCATACTCTAAGGCATTCTTGAGGTCTCTATACCTATCACTAATGGAGTTTAATAAGACCACGACCAACTCATCTTCTGATAATTTTTCATTATAGTTGGCAAGATCTTGGGTCAATTTTGTAAATCTGTCCAAGTTTTCATCCAAGTTAACACAATGGTCAATTTTAAAAGAAAAGAACTGTTTATTCTTGGAATAGTCTTTGGCTCATATTGAGCCTTTAATTTGGTCCACAATTTTAAGCAGTTTTAGTCATAGTTATCAGACTTGACTCGGACATCGACCCGGTCAAGGTACCGAGTCACTGGGTTACTGGTTGGGCCGATCGGTCATTACTTAAAAAATTATTTAATAATTTTTAAAATATAATTTTTTATTTTTTATTTTTTTGTTTGAGACAAAATTAAAATTTTCAAATTATTTGTCACTAATTTTTCTATACATTTAAATTAATAATTTTTTGAACTCATTTATCAGTGATAATGATTAAATTTTGTATATTATATTATTTTTTTTTTTCCTTTTTGTGATTTACAAATTATTTATTAGTTATTGACAAAAAATTTGTGTCTTATCTATTCAATTTATCTTAGTTAAAATTAATTTTTTTTCAAACAAATTAAGTATATAAAATAATTATTTGAAATTTCAAATTGAACTTAAATGTTTGACTAATTTCTTTTAAAAAATGTCTAGAAGTAGCAAACTATTCATAGATTAGATATAATTTATTAAACAAAAGATAATAAAGTGTTGCTTGCACTAGTGGTAAGATTGTGTTCTACTTAGAGGTTAAGGGTTCAAGTCATTGATACCTACAATTTCAATGTAAAAGAGTTTTGAAATTTGGTTTAAAAATTAACCGGGTCGAATCAACCCGAAAATTATTCAAAAGCCGCCTGTTGGCCTGGTCAAATCCAAAATTTGACCGGGCCACTTGCATGTATATAAAATTAGCTGGCTCGGCCCGGGTCACCGGTTTACCGGGTTGATCGTCCGGGCTGGGCCGATTTTAATAACTATGGTTCTAGTTTCCCTTATACAACTAATCACATTGTCTGAAAGGTACAAAAAATAATGCTCCAAGCTATCTTTTCTAACTCAGTTCTTTTGAACACGGACATTTCTGCAGGCTAAGAATTATCTAAGGCTTTAGCACATGTTAATTGCATTAAGATAGCCTTCATCTTTTGGCTCCACTTATTAAAGTCCCCCATCCCATCATACATATTTACTTCAAACTTAGCAGTGGCCATCACAAGGTATGCCAAAATAATACACAGAGAGACACACAATGAGGGGCTAATAATAATGTACTTATACAAATATCTTTAAAGAGACAGTGAACACTCAACACTAAGTCTAAGAGACAGAAACCTAAGAACAGAGATTACAATCCCTATGTGTCAGCTGAAATCCCTATGTGTCAGCTGAGGTGTTATTAGTGCAAGGTAAATCAAGGAAAATTTTAGGAGACACAAAAAAATTACTAATAACATTATACAGTAGAGATCTCACCAATGAATTCAAAAGAACTCAAAAAATTCCACCAGTAAATGTTCACTGCAGTTGTGAAGCAAGTTTCGAATTCGATTTACTCAAGAAATTAGGTGTCCTCCAGTAGTCCAGGTTGCTTTGATACCACTGAAAAGATGAGAACCATTCAAGAATTAACCAAGATTCAAGAAAAACTGAACATTAACAACAAGAAATCAAAGTGCAGAAATGTAAAATCAACTCAAAGGATTTTTTTTCGGACGTACCTCATAGGGGTTCGACGACCACATCTAAAGCTTAATCCTCTGTTGAGCATCCATAAATAGATTTAGCTTGCTTGCACTATATAGCCAAAAATTGGCAACAAGATCACAAACAGTTCGAAAACAACCGAATAAGGACACAGAGGCTTATCTTTGCACAAGACCCCTAATCGATCAACAGCCTCTTACCAAGAATCACACCAAAACACTTAGTTCTGTATTAACCTCCACAAAACAGTCGAATCACACAGATTCGCTACAGCTTTCATTAAGAAATACACCACATATCATAGATCTAAAGTATCACATAGATATTACAACATCTAACCACTTAGATTGCTCGAATATGTGAAACCTTAATGGGAAAGGGGTTTTCTCTCATAAAGGCAGAGGAACAGAAAAAGAACTGAAAGGGTCTCTGCAAATCAAGTATCAAAAGGAGATATAAATCAGAAGGGTTTAGAAGTCACATCCAACGGTCATCAGGTTGCCACTTGTTACAATCCAGCTCATAGCCTCCATTAACAAAAGTGTCACTTGAAAAACACGACTTTAACACAAATTTTGGAAGCACAATTTTATAAGTAAGAGGTAACCGGTTTAAGCCACAACATAGAAATTATGGCAATAACATAACATCAAAATGATAGCTTTGCTAGGATCACAAAATTTATTGGAAATTGTAGCTAAGCGATACAATAAGCCAAGAAATGAGGCTACTCTATTTAAAGTACAAAGAGGCATCTTGATGGATGCAAGGAAGTTGGAATAGTAGTGAAGAGTGGAATTCATGGATCAATCACTGGAAGACTGAAGAGGGATAGAATAACCAACGTACAGATCATGTGAAGAAATTATTGACCAAATTTTGGTACGAAAATTTTTATAGGGCATGTGATATACCACTGAAAAGATAAATAAATTTGAAGTTCAACGTAAAAAAGTGGTTTTCAATTTGGAGTTGTGGATCAATTGTTTTGCATGTTCAAAGTCAGGTCACCAACTAGAGCAAACTTGGCACATACACGCCAAGTCAGCCTTACGTGGGGTAAAAACTGCAGGCTTCTTTTTGGTTTTTGGGCAAAAGGTTGTGCATATGTGCGATGCCTCTCGTAGAAATTTGTGTGCTATTTGGAAATGTAATTGTTGGTTCCTAGGTTTTTTGGATTCATTTTTAGGTCTTTCTGAGCCATTCTACATATTTATATAAGAGCCTCTAAAAAGAGAGGAAAGATCATATATCATTCCACAATATTTTTTCAAAAATTTGCAAGAAATTCTTCATGGCATTGATGATTTTCAAGGAGACTACACCGCCGTCATAGATTGTTTAGAGATTCAAGATTAAGGGTTGAACCTACATTTCTTCTAGTTTATCTGGGTTATGTATTCATTGTCTACCTTTTATTTTGTAATCTAAACATGTAGGCTAAATTTTTGTTGCTTGGGTCATTGATAAAAGAGACATTATCACACCCACTGAGCTTTATGACAATATAGGACACCCACTCAATCATGTAGGCAGGTATAAATATATGGAATTTGGCTGAAGAGATTTACCTGGTTTCTCGATCAATGCTAACGCTTCAATTCTTCAAGGAATAAATTATTCAACTGGATTTTTCCTACTACACGTCAAATGAACCTTGAAACAAATGGATACTCCAAAGGAAATTTTGGTTCAACATGAATCGGAAGAAAAATGAGGGACGACTAAGGAAAATGGATAACATGTTTCATGGGAATATTACTTGCTTTGAATCTAACAGCTTTAATATGGGCAATATCAAGAGGCTTACATCCCATTAGGGACAAAGGTTGGAGCAATGCCAAGATTAAACCGATACAACAAAGCATAGTGTTTTTGGTTAAGAGATGAAGAGAGAATGTGGAATCCTATAAAAGTGTTCACATGAGAATTTTCATTTATTACTTCCAAGTCTAAAAATTAATATATTTCACGCACTAAAACAACAAAACAATCGTTCAAATCCCCTCACAACCATCGGAGATATGAACGATAAAAATCTAGTCATTCTAGAAACTCCTCGACTCTGTGAATTCTTCTATTAGTAAAGTTTACTAGGTTACCTGTGCTAGGACTCGTAATTATAACATTTTACTTTGTTGTGTCTTCTGGCATACCAAAAAATGTGGAGCATGATAATGTGCTACATAGATGCAAGGATAAAAATCAAAATTGGTCACTGAATTTAGTATAAAGTTTCGTTTTGATCTCTTACCTTCGTTTTATTCCAAGCTGGTCAATGTACTTATAAAATTTTCAGTTTTATAATCCAAATGGTGACGTTGTCGTTAGTTTTCAATTTAAGCCCCTATTTGTTTCCCATTTTTTCTCATTAAAATGAAAAATATGACAGTTATCCATCACATCAAACCGTCAAATTTGAATTTTTATCTCTTGTGTGGGGCTCATAACGGCTATATTTTTCGTCTCATTTTTACAAAAATGAGAAATAAATGCCCCCTAAGTGTCACACATGTAAGCTATTCACAGGTGGAACAAACATGTTTGAAGTTAGGGTGGAAGAAGTAAAATGAAAAGAGAAAATGTAAAACCGAAAGAAAGGAAAAATAAAATCAAGAATCCGTCCCTACTTCATTCGCATGTTACTAAATAATTGAAGGCAAAATTAGAAAATAATTATTTTCTTGCTTAGTTGCATGCTTAATGATTTTGTAAAATTAAAATCGCTTAAAACTAGTAAAAATCGGATAGTCGAACCCAAATCGGTTGACAGTTTTACTGGTGGTTTTTCATTTTTAAATAAAAGAAAATTTTAACGAGTTTATGGGCTAAATTCGTAAAATCAACTCATCAATTTCCAATAAGGTTGTACTTGATTAATCTTCTTCATTTCTCCATCATGAAAGCTAAAAAAAAAAAACAGAAGTATATCTTTTCATTGACTCCGACACCCAGCCCAACTCGACCTGTTAGCGTGTATATTTGATCAAGGAGATTGTCTTCAAATAACAATGTTGTCTTGTAATGCTCATTTTTATTAGCCTCAGATTTAGTGATTTCCTACACAACCCATTTGGTGCAGACGGTAGAGCTCGATGATAAGTGTATTTTGTACACTTATTTTGTCTATTAAAATTGATTATTTGTTGACAAATTGGATGAATAATGACTTAATCCTTTGTATATATTATTTGTAGGTAACAATCGATGAAAGATAGAGTAACAAAAATAAAGGGGAAAAAGGGCTTAATTGCATCAAATACAAAGTTTAAGGACTAAAATGCAATACTTTAAACATTGGACACAAATGCAAAATGAAGATTCGAGATTGCAAGAACTCAATTGGATAAAAGAATAAGTGAACGGTGCAAAAAGAAATGAAGAAAGACAAAATGAAGACCCTGGAGAAAGTTCAAGCAACTTGGCTCCAAAAACAAGCAAAGGCACACGCCCTTCCCTTTAGGCGAGGGCGCGCCTCATAGACAAAGCGAGATGCCTTGGGCACACAGGCACGTACCCTGTATTATACTAGGTGCGCGACTCAATGAAAATGGGGAAAAACCTACCTTTCCTTATTTTATTTTGGTAAACAATCTTTTTGGCATCATATAAACAGGAGAACACGTCCAGAGCTAAGGTGGATCATTGTAAGCCGACTTTTGATAGAAATAAAGAGAATTTACATAGAAAAATGAAGAATTAATCACTTAGATCAGGATTTGAAAAAATTAATTGAAGATTTCCAAATTTTCTTTATAGTTTAATGATTCGAATGATGATTTTCTTTTATTTTTCTTGTAATTATTACATTAATATACTAGGCAAAAATCCTTTGTATTGGATGGATGACAACTTTTTGATTCTTAATTTTTAATTCGAGACTTTGTGTTTTTATATTAAATCTTGTGTTGTGGTAATCATATATTTAATATATTTTAGGGAAGAAAAATAAATAAAAGTCAAATAATTGATCATCACCGTTGCATAAATTGAGTTAAGAAAAATAAATAAAACTAATAATTGATCAATGGAGTCAAAAATCTAATACGTTCTCTCACATTTGATTTTTAAGCAGTTTTTATGACAAAACGTAGTTAGATATTGACAAATCATTCTTTAGTTACAATCACGAATTTAAATATATCAAATACACTAGAATTGAGCTTTATTCACTATGGGATAATAATTCTCTCATCATGATTATTACTTCTACAGCGAATCCGTACGTTTGTTGGATTTTGACGAACAGCTGACCTTGATTTGTGTGATCGACATGATAGATGTGTGGCATCACATGTGTGGCTTGGAAATACAATGTCCTAAACCTCATTTATTAATGTAATAGGAAACAATATCCTTTCAAACTACAAAACACTCAAAATTCCAAATCCATTATACCTCAAAAAGACACTTTTCCGTCCCTACTTTATGCCTAATTGTTTATGACAAACGGGGAAACAAAACTCTATTCAAGGTATGGTTTATTTTTCAGTTACACTACAAGAGAAATAGCCATTTGCAACATAAAAAAGGCAACATTCGTTAGTTGAACGTTGCTAAAGAGGTCATCGCAACATTCTAGTAAGCGAATGTTGCTATTAGTTGACACAATTGAGTTTTGACGACATTTTAAAACTGAATGTTGCTAATGTCACTTTTTGCAACGTTCATCGACCGTTGTGAAAAGTTTTACTTTTAGCAATGTTCTCTGAACGTTGTTAAAAATCTTAATATTGCAACGTTCAAAGTCTGTTGCTAAAAGTCTCACTTTTGCAACGATCTTTGAATGTTGCGAAAGTCTTATTCACTAATCGTTGTCAAAATATGCAAAACCCAATTGACCCATTTAATACCCGACCCATAAGAAAACTCTCAATTCAACAAAAAAAAGGTTTTCCTTGCCCTAAATCTCAAAATGGCTCTATCTTCTTCTTCTTCTTTGGGACGCTGCCTCTTCATCCTCTTCATCTTCATTTTATTCATTACGTTAGACTTCATCCGACGGTGAAGCCTAGAAGTGGCATTTTATGCTGTATTAAGAAACTTATTGGAGGTATTCAAGTTGTATATATTTTTTTAAATCTTTTTTCTGTACCCTTCTCCAGATACAAATATTTTGCCTCAAATTTAAACCTTGGATTTTGGCTTATCCAATTCCTTCTTGTTGCCAAATATTTTGTCATTAAAGCTATATTTTTCTTAAATCTATTTTGTTTTTCATTGATTTTTGATAATGGGCACTGGAATTTGGAAGTCAATAAATATTTTTTGATCGAATGCATTTGTACGATTGGTGTTTTGCAGTACTTTATGATCATAATGTTAGTGTGATCCGTGGAAAGAAAAGAATAAATCTTACTTCAGATTTGTTTTTTGTTAGTTTCCATGTTTTGTTTTTGGTGAATGTTTAAAGAAAATAAGGATGATGAAAATAGTTTAAGTTCTGAATTTCAGAAGTTTTGAGTGTTTATAGTTGGAAATGCGAGTTGATTAATTTAAAATTTCCAGGGCACAGTGGTGAAGGTGAAATTGGCTCAAAAGGAGGCTCAAGGTGTCGTTGAAGAAGAGGGCCGGGAAGTGTGATTGGTGAGTGCTTTGTGCTTTCATAATCTTAGATATGTTTTGACTATTAAGGTTTTGTCTTGAATTGTTATTGTCTGAGTCAGAGCTGGTGTTTTGCCTTTATTAACCATCAAATAATATTAATGTCTTTGCGGTTATTTAGTCACAACATTCAAGATGACTTCAAGGAAAATGGAAGGGGTAGTTAGCATCGAGGGAACTCTTGCTGTACTTCTAATTTTAGTCTTAACGTTCGTCAATCGTTTCTATAAAATTAACTTTTCACAACGTTTAATAAACGTTTTGAAAAGCGGCATTAGCAACATCTACTTACAAAATGTTGCCAAAGTTTTAGTCGCAACATTTATTAAACGGTGTGAAAAGTTAATTTTATAGCAACGTTTAACAAACATTGCTGAAACTCGCCTTTTGCAATGTTTGTTGACCATTGCGAAAAGTCCCCATTTTACAACTTTTATTGAACGTTGCGAAATGAAGAAAAAATGTTGCCAAAGTTTTAGTCGCAACATTTATTAAACGGTGTGAAAAGTTAATTTTATAGCAACGTTTAACAAACATTGCTGAAACTCGCCTTTTGCAACGTTTGTTGACCATTGCGAAAAGTCCCCATTTTACAACTTTTATTGAACGTTGCGAAATGAAGAAAAAAAAACCCTCAAATTTCATTCCAAGTCCCCAGAGCCACTCACGAGACTTAGAGGGCATTTGAGAGCCATTTTTATATAAAAATGCATTTTGAAATAGTAAATTGATGAGAAATGTGTGGTTGAAAAATAAAGAAATTTTTTTTATTTACGTATAATATTATTTTATTGAAGAATGTATGGTTGAAAGAGAGAGAGAGAAAAATGCATTTTGAAAAAAATGGATACTAAATGGGGCCTTACAAACACAATCTTCCATCGCCACGGAGCCCTAACTTGCCTTCCCTCTCCCTCTCTCTCTCTCTCTCTCTCTCTCTCTCTTACGCCCACAGTCTCACGGCTCCGCCTCTCTCATTTTCTCACCAAATTGCCGACGCCGATTGTCGATTTTCCACGGTCAAGGGTCGCCGATAAGTCCTCTCTTAATTTCATGCTTTTCCTCTCTTAATTCCTAGCTATTTTCTGCATCATTTTATTGTTAAATAATGTCCACAATCTGTGCTTGTATGGTTAAATAACGCCGTCTTCTACTTTTTCTTCATCTTTGCTTTGACCAGCAAAAAAATCCGTCTGTTTGTGTAGAAGAGCTTGTTGTACAAAGAGTAAATCAACTGCATTTATTGGAAACTTTCTTTCATTTTCTCAAACAAAATAACATCAATTCCCTTGTCCCACACCCTAAACCTGACCCAGTAAGCAAAAACTCACAAAAAAAAAGTTGAATTTTCAATTATTGATCTTGGAATCCATATTACACAGTTTGAGGATCCAAAAGAAAGGAGGTGTATAGCAGGGGACTAATTTATTTGAATGGACTTGATCTTTGAGACTACTGGAGATTGTATAGTGGGATTTGCCCAACCCCTGTGAGAGTAATTGCGCTCTTTCCTCTCATTTATTTCTTCTTCTTCTTCTCCTTCTCTCATTAGATTTAACTGTTCTGGAGTATTTAAAACCAGCCCAAAATCATTCATTCTTCGTCTCTTTGATAAATTCTTCATCCATCCATTGCCTTGCTTAATTCGCTTGGAACCTAAATTTTTCTTCTTGTTCTCATCTGAAATTGGTTAAAATCAGCCCGACTCTCTCTCTCTCTAAAATTATCATATTAGAACCAAATTTTGATTTAGATCACAAGAGAATTAGGCCCCAAAGATTATCCTGCATGGACCCCGTTTAACGATTGATGAATCTATTTATAGATCTGCGAATGTTTGTTGTTGAAGGGACTCGGTAGAAATGAAAAATCTCATAAATTTGTGTGGGTGGGTTGGGAATAGGGTGAAGGTCACTGGCTCCCAACCATACAATTATCTAACTGTGAGATGCATTAACAGAAATATATTGAACTGAGTTAATTTTATGCTGTATTAAGAAACTTATTGGAGGTATTCAAGTTGTATATATTTTTTTAAATCTTTTTTCTGTACCCTTCTCCAGATACAAATATTTTGCCTCAAATTTAAACCTTGGATTTTGGCTTATCCAATTCCTTCTTGTTGCCAAATATTTTGTCATTAAAGCTATATTTTTCTTAAATCTATTTTGTTTTTCATTGATTTTTGATAATGGGCACTGGAATTTGGAAGTCAATAAATATTTTTTGATCGAATGCATTTGTACGATTGGTGTTTTGCAGTACTTTATGATCATAATGTTAGTGTGATCCGTGGAAAGAAAAGAATAAATCTTACTTCAGATTTGTTTTTTGTTAGTTTCCATGTTTTGTTTTTGGTGAATGTTTAAAGAAAATAAGGATGATGAAAATAGTTTAAGTTCTGAATTTCAGAAGTTTTGAGTGTTTATAGTTGGAAATGCGAGTTGATTAATTTAAAATTTCCAGGGCACAGTGGTGAAGGTGAAATTGGCTCAAAAGGAGGCTCAAGGTGTCGTTGAAGAAGAGGGCCGGGAAGTGTGATTGGTGAGTGCTTTGTGCTTTCATAATCTTAGATATGTTTTGACTATTAAGGTTTTGTCTTGAATTGTTATTGTCTGAGTCAGAGCTGGTGTTTTGCCTTTATTAACCATCAAATAATATTAATGTCTTTGCGGTTATTTAGTCACAACATTCAAGATGACTTCAAGGAAAATGGAAGGGGTAGTTAGCATCGAGGGAACTCTTGCTGTACTTCTAATTTTAGTCTTAACGTTCGTCAATCGTTTCTATAAAATTAACTTTTCACAACGTTTAATAAACGTTTTGAAAAGCGGCATTAGCAACATCTACTTACAAAATGTTGCCAAAGTTTTAGTCGCAACATTTATTAAACGGTGTGAAAAGTTAATTTTATAGCAACGTTTAACAAACATTGCTGAAACTCGCCTTTTGCAACGTTTGTTGACCATTGCGAAAAGTCCCCATTTTACAACTTTTATTGAACGTTGCGAAATGAAGAAAAAAAAACCCTCAAATTTCATTCCAAGTCCCCAGAGCCACTCACGAGACTTAGAGGGCATTTGAGAGCCATTTTTATATAAAAATGCATTTTGAAATAGTAAATTGATGAGAAATGTGTGGTTGAAAAATAAAGAAATTTTTTTTATTTACGTATAATATTATTTTATTGAAGAATGTGTGGTTGAAAGAGAGAGAGAGAAAAATACATTTTGAAATGGGTACTAAATGGGGCCTTACAAACACAATCTTCCATCGCCACGGAGCCCTAACTTGCCTTCCCTCTCTCTCTCTCTCTCTCTCTCTCTTTTACGCCCACAGTCTCACGGCTCCGCCTCTCTCATTTTCTCACCAAATTGCCGACGCCGATTGTCGATTTTCCACGGCAAGGGTCGCCGATAAGTCCTCTCTTAATTTCATGCTTTTCCTCTCTTAATTCCTAGCTATTTTCTGCATCATTTTATTGTTAAATAATGTCGACAATCTGTGCTTGTATGGTTAAATAACGCCGTCTTCTACTTTTTCTTCATCTTTGCTTTGACCAGCAAAAAAATCCGTCTGTTTGTGTAGAAGAGCTTGTTGTACAAAGAGTAAATCAACTGCATTTATTGGCAACTTTCTTTCATTTTCTCAAACAAAATAACATCAATTCCCTTGTCCCACACCCTAAACCTGACCCAGTAAGCAAAAACTCACAAAAAAAAAGTTGAATTTTCAATTATTGATCTTGGAATCCATATTACACAGTTTGAGGATCCAAAAGAAAGGAGGTGTATAGCAGGGGACTAATTTATTTGAATGGACTTGATCTTTGAGACTACTGGAGATTGTATAGTGGGATTTGCCCAACCCCTGTGAGAGTAATTGCGCTCTTTCCTCTCATTTATTTCTTCTTCTTCTTCTCCTTCTCTCATTAGATTTAACTGTTCTGGAGTATTTAAAACCAGCCCAAAATCATTCATTCTTCGTCTCTTTGATAAATTCTTCATCCATCCATTGCCTTGCTTAATTCGCTTGGAACCTAAATTTTTCTTCTTGTTCTCATCTGAAATTGGTTAAAATCAGCCCGACTCTCTCTCTCTCTAAAATTATCATATTAGAACCAAATTTTGATTTAGATCACAAGAGAATTAGGCCCCAAAGATTATCCTGCATGGACCCCGTTTAACGATTGATGAATCTATTTATAGATCTGCGAATGTTTGTTGTTGAAGGGACTCGGTAGAAATGAAAAATCTCATAAATTTGTGTGGGTGGGTTGGGAATAGGGTGAAGGTCACTGGCTCCCAACCATACAATTATCTAACTGTGAGATGCATTAACAGAAATATATTGAACTGAGTTAGATGTGGACTGTGCCATGTGCTAAGTCTAAATGACCCTATATTTAGTACCTTTCGAAACTTTAAAAAATCATGAAGGACAAATAATCTCATTTGAGATTCATTAAAGTTATGCATCAACTTGGAAATAAATTATGTTATTCTTACAATTTAGAGATTTTCTAAAGTTGTGTTATACATGGCTATGTCCAGGGAGGACTAGTTGTGTCGAGTCTGGATGGAAAAATTTTAAAATTAATGAATGACAAATAATTGTGCTAGGCTTGAATCACCCTATTGAAGTCTCAAAAATCAAGAATGGCGCTCAAAAGGAGGCTCAAGGTGTCGTTGAAGAAGAGGGCCGGGAAGTGTGATTGGTGAGTGCTTTGTGCTTTCATAATCTTAGATATGTTTTGACTATTAAGGTTTTGTCTTGAATTGTTATTGTCTGAGTCAGAGCTGGTGTTTTGCCTTTATTAACCATCAAATAATATTAATGTCTTTGCGGTTATTTAGTCACAACATTCAAGATGACTTCAAGGAAAATGGAAGGGGTAGTTAGCATCGAGGGAACTCTTGCTGTACTTCTAATTTTAGTCTTAACGTTCGTCAATCGTTTCTATAAAATTAACTTTTCACAACGTTTAATAAACGTTTTGAAAAGCGGCATTAGCAACATCTACTTACAAAATGTTGCCAAAGTTTTAGTCGCAACATTTATTAAACGGTGTGAAAAGTTAATTTTATAGCAACGTTTAACAAACATTGCTGAAACTCGCCTTTTGCAATGTTTGTTGACCATTGCGAAAAGTCCCCATTTTACAACTTTTATTGAACGTTGCGAAATGAAGAAAAAAAAAACCCTCAAATTTCATTCCAAGTCCCCAGAGCCACTCACGAGACTTAGAGGGCATTTGAGAGCCATTTTTATATAAAAATGCATTTTGAAATAGTAAATTGATGAGAAATGTGTGGTTGAAAAATAAAGAAATTTTTTTTATTTACGTATAATATTATTTTATTGAAGAATGTGTGGTTGAAAGAGAGAGAGAGAAAAATACATTTTGAAATGGGTACTAAATGGGGCCTTACAAACACAATCTTCCATCGCCACGGAGCCCTAACTTGCCTTCCCTCTCTCTCTCTCTCTCTCTCTCTCTTTTACGCCCACAGTCTCACGGCTCCGCCTCTCTCATTTTCTCACCAAATTGCCGACGCCGATTGTCGATTTTCCACGGCAAGGGTCGCCGATAAGTCCTCTCTTAATTTCATGCTTTTCCTCTCTTAATTCCTAGCTATTTTCTGCATCATTTTATTGTTAAATAATGTCCACAATCTGTGCTTGTATGGTTAAATAACGCCGTCTTCTACTTTTTCTTCATCTTTGCTTTGACCAGCAAAAAAATCCGTCTGTTTGTGTAGAAGAGCTTGTTGTACAAAGAGTAAATCAACTGCATTTATTGGCAACTTTCTTTCATTTTCTCAAACAAAATAACATCAATTCCCTTGTCCCACACCCTAAACCTGACCCAGTAAGCAAAAACTCACAAAAAAAAAGTTGAATTTTCAATTATTGATCTTGGAATCCATATTACACAGTTTGAGGATCCAAAAGAAAGGAGGTGTATAGCAGGGGACTAATTTATTTGAATGGACTTGATCTTTGAGACTACTGGAGATTGTATAGTGGGATTTGCCCAACCCCTGTGAGAGTAATTGCGCTCTTTCCTCTCATTTATTTCTTCTTCTTCTCCTTCTCTCATTAGATTTAACTGTTCTGGAGTATTTAAAACCAGCCCAAAATCATTCATTCTTCGTCTCTTTGATAAATTCTTCATCCATCCATTGCCTTGCTTAATTCGCTTGGAACCTAAATTTTTCTTCTTGTTCTCATCTGAAATTGGTTAAAATCAGCCCGACTCTCTCTCTCTCTAAAATTATCATATTAGAACCAAATTTTGATTTAGATCACAAGAGAATTAGGCCCCAAAGATTATCCTGCATGGACCCCGTTTAACGATTGATGAATCTATTTATAGATCTGCGAATGTTTGTTGTTGAAGGGACTCGGTAGAAATGAAAAATCTCATAAATTTGTGTGGGTGGGTTGGGAATAGGGTGAAGGTCACTGGCTCCCAACCATACAATTATCTAACTGTGAGATGCATTAACAGAAATATATTGAACTGAGTTAGATGTGGACTGTGCCATGTGCTAAGTCTAAATGACCCTATATTTAGTACCTTTCGAAACTTTAAAAAATCATGAAGGACAAATAATCTCATTTGAGATTCATTAAAGTTATGCATCAACTTGGAAATAAATTATGTTATTCTTACAATTTAGAGATTTTCTAAAGTTGTGTTATACATGGCTATGTCCAGGGAGGACTAGTTGTGTCAAGTCTGGATGGAAAAATTTTAAAATTAATGAATGACAAATAATTGTGCTAGGCTTGAATCACCCTATTGAAGTCTCAAAAATCAAGAATGGTGTGTTTATATAACTCTGAGAAGCATTAACTTTTTAAATCAGAGCTGAGTCTGACTTGGATTGTAACAAGGATAGATTAGTTTTGTCAAATTTGAATGACCCCATATAATCACATTAGTGCATTTTTTAAATTCAAGAAAAATCAAGAATAACACTTAATTTCACTATGAGATGCATTAATGTTATGCATCAAAGGGAACAAAAATGTCATTGTTACATGTTACAAATAGTTATATTAAACCGTCATGCATAAACTATGTCAAGGACAATTTAGTGTACCAGGTCTAAATGACCCAAATTTAGTACTTTTTGAAATTTCAAAAATCACAAATTACTCATTAATCTCTCTGTGAGATGCATGAATTTTCTGCATATATGAGAAAATATGATTGTATCAAGGAAGGATTAGTTGTGTCAAGTCTGAATGACCCCACATTTAATACTTATCAAAACTTCACACCTTAAATGTAGATTTCTGAAGTTGTGTTAAATTTGGTTTGTACTCAGGATAAAATTGTTGTGCAACGTCTAATAAATTTTGAAACTTCAAAAACCATTAATGACCCGATTATCTAATTGTGAAATGTGCAAGTGTTATGCATTAATGATAACTACTACGTTATACATATGGGGGGTAAATTTATGAAGTTGAGCTGGACTTGGATGTGCCAAAGACAACTTAGGTTGATGGATGATGATTGGTGTATAGATTAAGGGTTCACAGAACTTTTATCATCACCTCACATGGGGGGTGGGTTAATTTTTTTAACATTATTTATTCGTATGGGACCCATACCTTTATGAGAGTTTGTACACATTCTGTCAAAAAAAAATTCTATTCACCAATCTTAATTGTAGGTTGATGGTACTTTTTTAACTATTAACAAAAAGGAAAGATAGAAAAAAATTACTGGGCTTGAGATGCGTTGAAGTTATGAATGATCGTGTTAACAAATAAACAAAATAACATTAATTTCATCATATCCAGGCATTTTTCATTTTTTTTGTTAAGGCATTTTTCATTTTTTTTTGTTAAAACAGTTTTTTTTTTTGTGTAAATTTTTTTTTCAGCGTATTAGCCCGACTTGAAATTTTGAAGCCCAGTCTTGAATCTAATCCTGGATCCGTCGCTGATTATATCATAAAACACAGCAATATTGTAGTCAGATATAATAATATACGGAAATGATCTCCTAAGTTTATAAAAATAAAAACGTAAAGGAGGAGACATTCATCCTAGAGCAATCCATATATTATCTCATCGGATCTTCTAAAATCACACTTTCTTTTTATTTATTTATTTATTTTCATGGTAATATTTATATTTCTTTGTCCAATTTTTTTTGGTATTTATTTCCATTTGGTACACATAAATGTAAGAATGAGAATGAAAAATATTGTCTTTACGAGCCCCACACAAGAGATAGAAAGTCAAATATAATGACTTGATATGATGGATAACGGTAATACTTTTCATTTTAATGAGCAAATAATGGGAAACAAACAAGGTATAATCATGTAAAATTATTGTTATTCACAATCAGAATACCAAATCCATTAAATAACCCAGCAGTATGAAATTAGCTGGCACTGTCAATCTTTCATTTCTTCGAAATTCTGCTGCCCTTCTCGATTTCCCTTCCTAATTTATGCAGGCCGTATATCTATATATGCGTACATAATCCCAGGCAAAATTCAGAAATTTTCTCTTGAAAACCCATTATATTTTTTTTATAAAACTCTCCTCCATGCAGAACTGGAACTCAACTTCGGGTGATTATGTTGGGGCGGAGAGTTGTTTTGAGTTTGTGGTGGATTTTAATGATCTCATGCCGGCGGCGGATAATGGAGGCGGAGGAAGACAGCGGAGGGTGATGAAGAAGGAAAAAAAGGAGTACCCTCCACCGATTTCGCCATGGGCGACGAAAAAATATTGCACTCGATGGAAGAGTAGTAATCAAGGAACAAAAACTGAAGAGCCAAGAATATTTTGAAGCTCATAGGGCAAATGGGCGTCTTGTATTGAACTTAGTCGTTGTAGACTACGAAGTTCTCGAGCATGCAGGAGATGAAGACGACATGGATGGAATTGAAGAATTTGATTGTGAAGAGAATGCGAATCAACGAGATGATGATGTGATGGAGGGTCAGGATGTGATGAAGGAAGCTGTAGAAGATGATCGGATGGTGAAGAATGACTTAATCGTGTGTGGTTGTGGGACCAAGTGCAATGAGTACAGTAACACGGAATCGAACTCTTGTGGGTTTAGAGTTGCTGTAGGGTCTTTCAACCCAGTTTATACATAGTTAATTGTTTTTTCTTTTATTTTATTTCAGTGGAATTGATTTTTCACATTGGTGGGTTTTCCTCTTGTATATGATTCTGTTATTTACTATTTTCCAAGGGATTTGATGTTATATATTTTGACTATTTAAATATTCAAATTCATAAAAACAAAGGAAATAAAATAAACTCAAATTTAAAAGTTTCAATTTTATTTTATATTATAAATTGCACAGTTAAATATTTGATATATTAAAAATTAAACAAGTAAAGGGATATCCAAATTAATTATTTGCTATCATCTTTCGAACATACAAAATGACCGTATACCCTTTAGGGTAAAATAAATGATTGGTCACTAAATTTTAGTTTATGTAACTACTTACTAAACGAACTTTAAAATGCAATTCAATGTGCACTCAAGTATCATAAATGTAACTCATCCATCTCTAAGATGGAATCCATCAAAAGCCTTTAATAGAACTATCCACATGATGGATGAAAATTTGTTGTGACATTATTTTAATCGTTAAAACACTCCACATCAACAAATTATTGGAAAATAAGGGGTTGGAGAAGAAACAATAACAAAATTATGGAAACAAAATGAATAGAAATCACGAAATACGTCAAAAATGAATTTGAGGCTTGAATACGGGTTCATTGTCCTCAAACTATATTTGCCCCCTCTCCAGATGCTTAAGGGTGTTATGGCAAATGGTTTGAAGGATTTTAATAAGCATTGTTGCAAAAAATAACAAAGCACGAGAAATTTTCCGCTAAAACTTGATGAACACAATAAAGAAGAAATGAATATGAGTTATAGCATGTATTTGATTAATTGTGGAACAATGTATGTATTTTTTGTTTGTAATAATATTTGTATTGATCATTTATCACCTATTTATAGGCCTCAATCAATACATCACGAAATGGTGCCAAAACAAGATGAAAATTGGCAACTTTTAATCCAAAACGGCTCTCAAGTTTCAAATTGAAAAATCAGCTAACGGCTATTTTTTAACACTATGCATACGCATAGTATAAACCGTGTGTACGCATAGTAGAAGCAAAATCAATTCTGATTTTGCCAAAGCACATCTCGCATACGCACAAAAATAAGGTTGTTCATACGCATAGGCAAAAATCAAAATTTTCATTTTTCAATTTCTTTTGATTCTACCAATTCCACAATTGAATCCAACAATTAGTCCATTATCATTCCGTTGATTTTGAACAAATATTCAACACAAATCACCCTTCCAAATAGACCCAAACACCAAGGGGGCTAACATTTGACAAGATTAAATCTTCGCTCCAAAATCCTAACTCTAATCCCAAATCTTCATTCTTCTCCTGTAACTAAAATTTTCTTCCATTTTCACAAAACAAAGAATCCCTACTCCTTTCATAAATTTCTTGAAAGAAATAGGTCTCCTATCCTAAGCCTTCATAGTAGCTTTCGCAAATTGGGTGACCCATATACATTTGAGTTTGAAGACAACGCCATGAATGAAAATGGATTTTTGCAACCACAGAGACCACTAGAAGGTATGCATTAAGCCCTACATTTAATGTTTTTTTATTGAACTATATATAAAAATATTCTTTTGGGATGTTAATAAATGTTGGATTTTGTGTATTTTTTGTTTTGTTCTTGGACTAGAATCATAACCATAAAAATGGCACAAAACTGTATTTTCTATTTGTTAATTTTTAGTAATTATTTATTTTTTTTAAAGATTTTTGGAATCTTAATTTTTGTTTATTTAGGCAGCACACGAGGAAATCCTAACCCTATATATACTTTGTGCAAGCTTCAACGTTGAGGGCAACACAATTGTTGATATAGATGGTGAGCTCGATGATTCTGATAATGAGATTGATTATGACAATTTTGAAACAAATAACTCTATTCAGAACATATCTCAGTTGAATATAACCATGTGTTGGGTGAAGAAGACCAATGAGATTTACAGTAAGAAGAATTGTATTATCCATCATCTGAGGAGCTTGACATTGATTATGCTTCTGGAGAAGAAGGTAATTTTGGATTTTCAGAATTTTGTCCGAATAAAGAATTGATGGATCCTAAGCTAGAAGTCAGCAAGAAGTTTGCAGCCATTAAAGAATTCAAGAAAGCATTGAGAAACTACGGGGACTAATATTAGATTCAAAGTTAATAACACAAAAAGGGTACAAGCGGTGTATAAATCAGGATGTAAACAGAGGGTATGAGCTTCGTGGACCAAAAAGGAAATATATGTACAAATAAAGTCAATCACTCCTACGTACATGCAGTAGAGATGGCACAAATAGGCACTGCATGTGTAAGTATCTTGTTGAAAAGTACTTGGAAAGATTTAAGGTTGATCCCGATTGGAAAACTAGTAATTTTGTAAAGCAAGTCAAAGATGGTTTGAAGCTGAAAATTAATAAGACGACTATATGTAGGACTAGGAAATATGCTAGATTGTTGATAGAAGAATCAGATAAACATCAACTTGGGCCATTATGGTTATAAGCTACAGAAGCTATAAGAACAAATCTCGGGTCTACAGTTAGAATTGTTGTTAAGGATTCGAAATTTGTACCCCACGAAGACATAAAGTGACAGTGTTATTACAGCCACAAAGGATCCACTCAAGCAACCACAAAGGCCAGGATGAAAGAGATAGTGGAAGGAGCACTCAGTTTCTCTATTTTTGATGAAGGGAATAACACAAGTTAACAACTCGAAAATGAGGTAGCAAATATATAGGGCACATTAGGTATAGAAGAAAAAAGGTCAAGTCCAAATCAATACATTGGCCAACACTTAAAAGCCGTCCAAGAAGTTGGGAAACGAGCCACGAACAGCTCTAACTAAATAACGCTACTTCCAATGATTCGCATAGTTCTAGGTTCAGGTCGTCCCATTGAGGTACCAATATTTCAATTCAATGAATTGGTCAATGCCAATTGAGTAATTCAAATTTAATATTATTGCTCGAGATTTATTGGGTATCAAAATCCAATACTTCAAAAATATTAGAACTTATAAAGTTATGTTTTTCAAGAATAATAGTAGAATATTCGTCAAGAATATTAAGAAAACTATGATGAATAATATTAGCAAATAAAAATGATTATTTTCTATTCAATAGAAAATGAGAATGTATTGTCTTGATTAGTTAGAAGGTGTGCTTAGAACGTATTACGAAATAATGAACAGAGTTGGATATCAAGTCTCTAAGGTACTATGGTATGCCCTCCTACGAGGGCTAAACAACTGAATTGCCATATCAAAAAATCGAATCAAAATTGCTTTTTTAAAATTTTAGTTCGAAGTTACATGCATTGTCAAAGTTTTGGTTTTGAAACGGTTTGGACCAAGCAAATACAGTTTAGCACAACAGTGGGATCTCTCAAAGAAAAGATAAATGCATTGTAACTTAGGTTTTTTATTTTTATTTTTATTTTTTTGAATTCATGTTCATGGTTCAATTAGTGGCCTAAAAGTTCCTTTTTTGTCTGCAGGCATGAGCTGTGTAATTCTAGTTCTTGATACTTTATATTTATGTAACTCTAGCTTTGAGTCAATCCTAGACAAAATAAGATTTGGTTTTTCCACATATAATATAATTGATTTTCACCCACCACATCAAATGGGACAAATTAGCCTTTTTGTGGATCTTTCTGTGGAGCAGAGAGAGATAAGTAGATAAATATTGAGATGTTCAGGGTTTTACAGATTGAGAACTTTGTACTCTTTTGATTTCTCTCCTTTTGGTCATCACTTGAATTTTCTTATCATCTCTGCCCATGGGTTAAGGACGTAAGTCTTGTGCTTGAATTTTCCTCTCTTGCAAACATGCGAAAATCTCTCTTTTCTGCATAAATTTTACGTAGTTAAGCACAAGGTCTACGTGGTGAATCCTGACTTCCGCTCGTTGAAGCTCCTAGAAGTGTCATCACTATGCATGTTGTCATGCGTCCTCCTCTTCCAGATAAAAATACTGGTAATTCATATAAGGTATGTTTTTATGCTCGGAGAATGGTTCATTAAATGCTCTAAAATGAATGTATAGACTTCCCATTTTTGGTTATATGTGCGCACACAACAATTATCTTTGCTAAAGTTTCCTTCGTTTACTTCATTAATCTTATAGAGCTAATACCATTCAGTGAGTTGATTGAATTAACTTGGGCACTTGCGTTGAACAAGTGCATGAAAAATTTTAAACTTTTAGATGAGGGGATTTAACATGTTATAAAGGTCCTTAGGTAGAGAATTCTTTTCTTGTACATTTTTGAGTAAATTATTTCGGTATGTTTAGTACTGTACAATATTATTGACGAAAATTTAGCTTATTTTTTCTTTCTTATACTCCTTTCCAATTCAGTTAGTTTAGCTTACCATACATTCATGCAAAGTATGGTTAAAGTGGATCAAATGATTCCATATTGTTGAAGCTTGTTCTACTTGCGAACGGTGGAATGCTTGAGTTGAGGATTCCATACCCTAGTATATGTGTTGCTTATATATTTAGGATCACAAATCCCCACTTAATCACTCATATTGAAATGCTCTTACCTTCAATAAACTGCAAGATAATGCCACGAAAAAAGGCTAGTGTTCGTGCTCTATTATGTAGTCAGCCAGATAGAACAATATTGCTTATTGGTTGTTGGGTTGCATTCTAGAGTATTACGAGCGAAGACTGCAAGTTTAATTGTTTGTTGCCATTATTCTGTTCAGTTTCATTGCTTCGACCCTGTGTCAATGGTGATACAATCCTGCTATTCAGCCAGGTAAAAAACCAAGCTTGGGAATATATAATTAAAATTTGCTGTGGTGGCCCACAAGGCACAATAAAAACAAAAACAAAAAAAGAGTAAAACGACCTCAAACAAAACATAAGAAACAGGGATCAATTTCTGATTTCTTCCCAAATCCTTAAGAGTACTTCTATCGCCATGCCATCACTGACCAACCGGAGCACTCATCGCTGACTGGAGCATCCATTGCTACTCAGCCAGAGCACCGGTAGTCATCGACGAAGAAGAGGGAAAAAAGGAACTCATTTATCTCCAACATTTGAAAGCCCAAAAGTCAACCGGCGAGTTATTCCTTCCATAATCTTCGACGTTTATTAACACATTCAAGAAGCCGCTGACGTTTCAATTCTCTCTTTGCAACTTGACAGTGAGTTATTCCAAGTCTTCATATCAAGGTATATGCTTTAGGGTTTTTTATGAGGTTCCTTCCAGTGTTAGAGTTTAGGGTTTTGTTAAATTTGCTATTTATTTTGCATATAGGTGGTGGTATGAAGGTAATTTTGTTGGTCTTTTGTCTTGAATGTTTAATGGAGAATTGTTGTTGGGTCTGCTGCATACCCTATACCTGTTTGGTTTTGCTAATTAAATCTTGGTGGCAATTGAATTTTCCGTTGTCAAAATTGGAGTAGAGTTTAGACACTTCAATCTTGGACGTAATTTTATGTATAACCGATTTATTCGTTTTCTTTGTGTGAAATTATTCGAACTTTTATTGCTAGTGTTTAGTATTGCGAATTGGAAAAACATTAGAGTATTTTAGTTTATTACAGGCTTGTATTGACATGTGTTGTTTTTGTAATGGGTTTAGTGTTGCAACCTTGGGAGTTTTAATTTCTATTTCTTCCATAAAGCACTTCAATCTTGGACAGTATTCATCCTTACCTTTCTAGTTACTAGTGCTCATGTTGGTTCATATGATACCTTGTTTGCTGTGATTAGGTAGTGGTTGATGTGTCTAGGCATTGTTGTAGTATTGATTTTGTATAATTCATTTTCAAAAAGTACTCTTAATTAGCTTACCCGGTTGGGTATTTGCAATTTCTGGATTTCTTGAATTGATAAAATGATTGAGTTCACATATGTTGTATGTTTTTATTCCCATCGTAGAATGCCTGGAAGGAACTCTAGAATATGTTATAGTTGTAAAGCTAAGGAACATTTGTTTGCCAAATGCAAAAAGAAACGCCCTTGCACACGATGTAAGTACAGAAAGCAGCCAGCCTAATTTTCTCAAAGAAAATTGAATCAGCTTGTCCTTCATTATTTCTAGAGGTTGAAAGTCTTGTATGTAATGAATTAAGTCAAGTAGTTGAGCTTTGTAGTGCGAGGTTGTATATCATGATAGCTTGGTATCAAAACAAGCTTTTTTTGTATGCAAACATTTGTACTTGCTACTTACGTACAGTTTACGTATGGTACTTAATTTATTTAATACCTTATGATGAAATTTGTTTATGTATTCCAACTTGACAAGCTTAAATGAAGGCAAACATTGGTTGTCTATAATTAACTTTGCACATATAAAACTGACGTTGTTTGCAGGAGAGAATAATATCACTGAATGCCTTCCCATTGGTAACCACTGTAATCATTTTAAAATTGTATGCACCGTGTCATGGCATTTCTCTATCATTGAAAATAACGAAATTCAAAATACAGAATGAAACTCGTCATGGCATGTCTAATGGCAGATCAAAACTGCTTCTTTGCATTCTCAAATAATTTCCAGTCATTTTATACAATTTTTGTTCACAAAAGTATTAAACGACTGATTATGTGACAATTAAAAGAACACAAACTCCATAGATACTAGAAAATGCCAAAAATACAACCTCACAATTATCTATGAATTGAAACAAAGATTTCAACAAAATTGCACTAGCATAAAAACTGTGAAGTTGCCAAAATACTATGAGTAGTAATTGCCTTAATACTAGGAAGTGCCAAAATACAACTTCACACAATTATTTGTGAATTGAAACAAAGATTTCAACAAAATTCCACTAGCACAAAAACTATGAAGTTGCCAAAATACTATGAGTATTAATTGCCTTAATACTGGGAAATGCCAAAATACAACTTCACAATTATCTGTGAATTGAAACAAAAATTTCAAAAAAAAATTCAACAACACAAAATATAGTCCCCTTGCTATAGTCATAAGCCACTGCCATCGTGATCCAATAAATTTTGATAGTAGTTCGACGATGGTTGACAATAGAATACCATAACAAATAGTTAATCATGTGTTCACAACAAAATGAATTCTAAAACCATGTAGCAACACATGTTTCTACCTTGCGAATTTTGCATGACATTAGCCACGGATGGAGGGACGAATTTCCAAAGGGTACATGTTGGGAAAGGGAGAACGGTGTGGACATGGACAATTGTGACAAGGATAATAGTGTCAATATGTCATTGTGCAAGTATGACGTTGGGGTCGACATGGAATATTGCTGAGGCAACTGAAAGTTCATTGCGTCGTCAGCCGTATTTGTATTGCTATTTCTTGGTCACATAGTTGTGGATGATGTCCCGCCAGACTGCATTCACAGTTAATCGCTTAGTTGTAAATTTAAACAATTGCAAATACAAAGCGTAGTTTTCGAGCATACCTTTGCTTTCTTCAATGTCGTCTTCAATGGGCTTTTTTTTCTAAGTTTCCTTGGCGCACTCTTTCATCGAGCCAATTTCAGATCAAGTATGCTTCCGCTCGTAGACTTTGATACGTCCATCAATCATTGGATACCTGCGTGGTAAGCTGTGGTATGAAATTACTACCACCGCCAGATCTTGTGGTCATCATATCCTAACATTGACATTTTATCCATTCCATTATCGCATGTGATCATACTTCATCGTCTGCAACAAGGTCTGTCACCTGCACAAATCCCTTAGACATCTCTTCATATCTTAATTATGCAGGAGTATTAGCTAACTTTGTGTAGTTTACTGAAACTCTCGTGTGTGCTTTACGAACACCCCTCCTCCATCTCCGTAAAATATATCTCTCCGGAATACATGTAACGTCATTCCAGTCTAGAACCGCTATTGCATGCCTACAAAGTATATCCCTAAACTCAAAGAAGTGGCAGCTATAAACAACTTCACAATTATTTCTCACAAATGAGACAACGAACGTTTTTCTTTTGCGACGAACATCATATATAACAGTCTCCCATACATTATACGCCGTATCAGAAGATCCTTCTAACATAGATATGACGTTACAGTAGACCTTACCCGTGAACTCTTCTTGAACTTCCCTGAATTTCAATATGGTGTAAACTAACCGAAACTGTTCCTCAATTTTGAATTGTGTTGCACACTGTATCATTTGAGAGAATGACTTGAAATCAATTAGGAACTCTTTCTCGACCTTATTCCTGAGGGCACGTTCGTACTATTCGATGAACTACTTCAATGATGTCTTTGAATGCACATATACATCGAAGAATGCGTTCATACTTTCGCTTTTCTGTGTTGTTGACATTCCTGTCCAGAAAGTGGTTTTCAAAAAAAGGGCACCCAACGCCCTCTATTCTCATATAATCCTGGCAACCAATTATTTACCTATAAACTATATGTGTTAATCATCACCATCCAACCTTCTTCAAATTCTTGTTCCGATTGTGAATCATACACTAATCCATGTGTAGTCTCAAATATCAAACCCTTATCCACGTGATATCCAAACTTTTTCAGGAGCTTTTTTAAAATATGTCACAAACACCATCTATGCTTTTTGTTCAGGAAGACAATCTCAATTGCATTTTGTATTAGACAATCTCAATTATGGCCTGCGGAGCTTCACCATGCATACACTGAATGTAACGCCTCAAATCAACTACACATGTTACTTATTTATTTATTTAAATTTTTTAAAAAGATTTGAAGTGTTACCAAAATCTTTCTTTTATAGTTTAAGCAAAATTTAACACTAATGTATAAATTTTGGTATTAAATCAATAAGGTGAATTCGGTAATTCAAAATAAAAATTTGAAGATTTATCTAGTGATAAGTGTATTTTTGCACACTTATTTAGATCACAAACATGACTTAAATACAAGCAAAATGATTGAATTGTGACTTAATCTCATTGAATTCATGCAATGTAGGTGTTTCTATGGAAATAGTGGAATTCAGGAGAAGAGAGCCGAAAAAGGACTAAAATGAATTAAACTGAAAGTTCGAGGACCAAGTTGCAAATAATTCATAGATGAGATGGGAAATGGAATGAAGATTCAAGAGTGTTAGAAGTCAATCGGATGAGGAAAGGAGTCACGAGGTGAAATAGGGTCGAAGTATTATCAAGTATCAACTTTCAGGCGAAAAAGCTATGCTCGTGATTTTTAGTATCTACTTGAAATCTATTTTTGGCATAGTAAAAATCAGAACTTGAGGAAGTCTATTTCTATCAAAAATGTATATCTTTGAGTTTTCTTCTCAATGCACTTTGAATCACTTCAATTGGAGATTAGACGAGAAAGTTATGACCAAAATACTAAAAGCTGTCCGGTGGAAAGAATGTATGCCTATGCGGTCGCATAGTATAAACTCTATGCGGTCGCATAGAATCCTCCCGAGAATTTTTTCTCAAATTTTGTTTACTCTATGCGACAGCATAGGTTATGCCTATGCGGTCGCATAGGTATAATCTGGGGGCCGTTTTGCAGTTTTCTTATACGATTGAATTTTTTACTCTATGCGACAGCATAGAAATGTACTATGCGGTCGCATAGGTATAATCTGGGGGCCGTTTTGCAGTTTCCTTATACGATTGAAACTTCTTTGGTAACCTAATTTCCACGCGATTTAAATACGAAAGAACGTTCAGAAGAAGGGGAGAACGTAATTGGTGGCACAAAAACACAATTTTGGAGGATTTGGAGAGGAAGAACAAGGCAATCCACTTCAAGATTTAAGATTTCACTTCAAGAATCAATTGGGTGATGTTCTTCCTTGGTTTTAATTGTTGTTTTTCTTTATTTCCCATCATGTTAGACTAGATTTTCTTGTGCTAGGAGATCGATGTACCATGTGATTTGAGTTTTATATTTCTAGTTTTGTAATTTGACATTAAAACATATTTTTTTTGTTTTGAATGATTTATATGCATTTATTGTTTCCGCAATTAAGGGCCCGTAATTGTGTGAGTTTGGGTGATTTATTCTTGCATTCGAGAGAATTGGAATAGATTCGACATAATATAAATCATCGTAGGGTTCGATAGGGAATAGAAATATACCGCTATGCCCTACGTGAATCTTTAAGTGTTCATAAAACTACATGGATTTTTACATTTGCACTTGTCATAGAAATATAGGCCGATGGTATGTAGAAATAGGTTTGATACATCTCGAGAGAGAGTATTGGATAGACTTAGGAACATTGATTCGTCAACAATTGAATTATGTTGTCATATTGTGAAACTAGAGTTTAAAGTGATAATTGCATTGGAAATCGTGATCCTAGTGTGTTTACTTTCTATTGATTACAACAAATGTGCGTTCTCAACAATTGATTTCATTTTAGAGTTTTAAATTATTGTTTTGCTTATTAATTTCACTACAATCATAAAAGTTGCATAAGTAGGGTTTTCTTTCCAATTTTAGAGTTTTAATTAGGTCCACATTCATTTTGAGTAATTTGGTTTCGGTTAAGGTTGAATAAGTAAAATTGAACTAACCAATCTCTGTGGGACGATACTCGGACTCATTGAATCCACTTTATTACTTGTTAACGAACCGTACACTTGCGGTAATTTAAATCGAAAGAAAATATTTCGTGAACATCTAGCTTAAAATATTACGAACTAAATTGCCAATTTAACATATAAAATAACTTAAATATCAAATCTAATAAAAATTATTCTTCAAATAGAAATTGGGAAATAATCCTATAACACCAAAAACATGAATATGTTCTTCAAATGAGATTTTTTTATAAATTATTATTTCTAGAAATTTTACTTGGCGACCCCATGAACAATGAGAGAACGACTTGAAATCAGCTAGGAATTCCTTCTCGACCTTATTCCTGAGAGCACGTTCGTGCTGTTCGACGAATTGCTTCAACGATGTCTTCGAATGCACATATCCATCAAAGAATGCATTCATACTCTCGCTTCTTTGTGTTGTTGACATTCCTGCCCAAAAAGTTTTTTTCAAAAAACAAGGCACCCAACGCCCTCTATTCTCATATAATCCTGACAACCAATTATTTTGCTGCAAACTATAGGTGTTAATCATTGCCATCCAACCTTCTTCAAATTCTTGTTCCAACTGTGAATCATACACTAATTCATGTATAGCCCCAAATATCAAACCCTTATCCATGTGGTATCCAAACTTTTCCAAGAGCTTCTTCAAAATATGCTACAAACACCATCTATGCTTCGTCTTCGGGAAGACAATCTCAATTGCATTTTGCATGGCTCTATCCTGATCGATAATTATGGCCTATGGAGCTTCACCATACATACACTGAAGCCATGTTCTGAACAACCATACGAAGGTCTCAGTGTCCTCATTCGACAGTAACCCACAACCAAGTAATGTTGACTGTCCGTGATGATTGACGCCAACAAAGGGGGCGAATGGCAAGTCATACTTATTAGTAAGATATGTGGTATCAAAAGTAACCACATCATCAAACTCCTTGTACACTAGCCTACATCGATTATCTGCCCAGAATACATTTCTTAGTCGTGAATCATCGTCCAAATCCATACTGAAATAAGATCCCGAACATTGAGCTTGCATTCTTGAAAAGTATGATTGTATTGCTGCAGCGTCGCCCTCTCCAAGTCGTAATCTCCTAACTCGTTCGACATAGTTTCGACAATCTTTTTCAATGCAAGTCATGTTCTCATATCCACCTGCTTTAACAACTGCGAAATTGTAACTCTTATGCTATGGAATCCCTGCTAAATCATTCACTTCAAGCTTCCTTTTCACATGTGCAGTCAAAGTTCGGTTGCATCGATATAACCTGGACTTAGATGGACTTATCTCATGATTGTGCTCGAGGTGGACCATATTAATTCTTCAATTTCTTAGAATATCTGAAGATGCAGATATCCTAGCTTTACAGCCCATCTTAACTGTTAGTTACAGCTTTAGTGAACTACTAGTATTACCACTTAATCTTCCTTCAAGACTACATGTTAATGTTAGGCAACTCAATACTCCGTCATCCCCCTTTTTCGAATTCCTTTTTTCATGGGAAAACCAACGGCATAAGCATATTTTTTGTAGAAGTCGTACATATATTCTTCATGATTAAATAGCATACCCACATCAGGCACCTCTAACCCATCCCCCTTGATGTTTCGTCTTCCACTACATTCACAGACTCCGTAAAATTCCCAGATTAGATTCCATCAAAACAACAACATGCTGATCTTCTACGTCCTCCATACTTTATTTTGCTACAAAAATAAAAAGGGTCATTATAGCAGTAGTTGACAAGAACCATAAAAAAAAAAAAATTCATTATAGCAGTAGTAGACAAGAACCATAAAAATTTGAAGGAAACATCCCAATTTGGCGCTCTATCTGTCTTGTACAATTTATTTAGTTAAAATATGACTCAAACAAATTGATTTGAAGTGTGTTCATCTCATGAAGTGTCGGTTCATGATTTTTTATTTTCATGCCTACCAAATCATTGAGAACAGAGGTGATATGATCCAGGAGTCAAGCCCGACGAAGGCAAGTGCGAGACGAGACCCGTGATAGTCAATGGCGGACCAATGACGCTATCAAGGAAAAAGTAAGTGAAACAAGCGATGGGATTGCACGTTCAAGAAACTATTGATGGAACCATGTTCGGGACTCAAAATGGGACAAGTTTCGTGTTCGGGTCAAAGACCGAAACAAAACGGATCAATGCGTTATAAGCAGCCTAAGACGAGAGTGTGCATTGCAACCATGCGGCCGCACAACATGATACCGAGAATCAAATGTTCAAAAATCTTATTACCATGCGGTCGCACGTGTTATAACCATGCGACCGCATGGTTCATTTCTGGGCGCGATTTTCCTTTTTTTCGCGTTTTTCCTTATTTTACTAGAATTTCATTCTTAATCAAATTCCTACCATATTGGACAAATATTTTAGGAATTTTGTTAGATTATTAGAATTATATTTCCTTTTTCACTCCTATTCAAGGAATAGTATAAATAGGAGAATATTTTTTCATTGTAAAGACCTTTTTTGAACTTTGACTATTGCTTAATATTATAGAGAGAGAATTATTCTTTCAATTTAATTGTTCTTCTTGAACAATCTTGGAACTTATCAAGATTCGACTTCTTGTGGCGTTCTATCAATCGGATTGTGGGTTCTTTCAATTGTAATCAAGGGGTTTTAGGTTTTTCGCTAATCTAGGATTTCTTGGTTCAATTCTTGGGATTCAAGATCCAAAACCGGGTTAGTATTAGCATTCTTGGGTTTCGCATCAATCTTGTTGTGGGTTTCATAGTTTCCATTGCTACGGGGTTCGCATCAGTTGGTATCAAAACTTTGGCTCCAATTTAATCAGGTTATATCCTTGTTTTTCTAATTTTTTTTTTCAATTTCTTGTGTTCTTGTGTCCAGAAGGTTTTTCTTGATCCTTGATCCAAAAGTTTCATAAAAAATCTTCAAATTTCGTTTTTGGGCTCAATTTTCGCCCGAATCATTTTTGTTTTCTTTTTTGGTTTTGTTGTTGATTTTCAGATCTAAAAAAAATAAAAAATAAAAATTAAATTACTGTTCATTCGTACGGTACTGTTCATCCGTACAGTTAAAAAAACTTGTTAAATAATTATTGATCCGTCAAATACCAACTATTATTATTCATTATCGTTTCTAAATTACTTGGACACATTGAATCATCCCATTCCTTCATTCAAATCAAGTTTTAAAAGTTTTCTTTGAGTCCTTTATTACAATTATTGAGTCACATCCGGTTTGGGGAATTCTACACGAATTGATTGATTGATTGAGTTCATTGATTGTTCCTAAAAGTAATTGTTGAAAGAATTGAGTGGTAAAAGGCAGAGAGGTGAGCTTAATAGAGGGTAAAAGCCTTGTGTGTGTTCCGAGTGACTTTTGGTGAGGCAGTAAAATAAAATTTTAGTGTTAGGATGTCAGAAAGGGCAGAATCAAACTCAAGCCGACAAGGCAATAATAGCAATGCAATGGAGGATTTAGTGTAGAGGTTTGAGAGGGCGTTTGGAGATGTGAGAGATAGGTTGGAGAAGCAGGAGGCTTGGATGAATAGATTAGATATATCAGTGGCTAATCTTAGTCGGGGGCATCGAGTGGATGTATCCAATGCCAGAGGACCGGATAGATGGGAGCCTAGGAGGGAAAGGCGAGAGGAGTATGAATATGGGAGTGACATGGGTGAAGATGAATTTCACGGTGTTGAGATGGGAAGGATGAGGAATAGAGGCAATAGATTCGACAGGCGGGGTCGGAATGATCGCGGGGAGGAGTTGGATGGAAACTTGGGAAATATAAAAATGACAGTTCCGTCATTCAAAGGAAAGAGTGATCCCGAGGCACACCTGGAGTGGGAAAGGAAGGTTGAAATGATCTTCGAGTGTTATAACTATTCGGAGAAGAAAAATGTGAAGTTAGCAGTTTTGGAGTTCAGTGACTATGCAATTTCATGGTGGGATCAAGTGATTACTTCACAACGTAGGAGTGGGGGAAGACAAATCAGCACTTGGGAAGAATTGAAGTCATTGATGAGAAAGAGGTTTGTTTCTAGCCACTATTATCGAAAGATCCATCAAAAACTACAAGGTCTATATCAAGGGTTGAAAAGTGTAGAGGACTATCATAAGGAGATGGAAATACTCATGATTAGGGCCATTGTGGTGGAGGATCGGGAGGCTACCATGGCACGATTCTTGAATGGGTTGAATAGGGAAATTGTCAATATAGTGGAGTTGCAACATTATGTGGAGTTGGAAGACATGTTGCATGTGGCTATGAAGGTAGAGAGACAGTTGAAGAGGAAAGGGGCAGCTAGGCAGCCGTTAGGAACTTCGAGTGTTAATCCATCTTGGAAGCCAGGGTGGAACAACAACAATAAAGGTGATAAAGCAGTACCTAAAGGTAGGAATGAGTGGCTAGAAAGGGAAAGAAGAAAGTGCTAGCAAAACAGTACCCAAAACAAATTCACAACCATCAAAGAATCGAGACATCAAGTGTTTCAGATGCTTGGGGTCAGGGCACATTGCTTCTCAATGCCCAAATAAACGGGTAATGGTTTTGTTGGATAATGGAAAGGTGGTGAGTGAAAGTAAAGGAGAGTTTGAGGACATGCCTGCATTGGAGGACGTTGAAGAAGAAGAAAAATTGGAATTTGCTGTTGGAGAATCGTTGGTGTCAAGGAGAGCTCTTAACACTCAAGTTAAGGTGGATGATTCGGAGCAGCAGCGAGAAAATATATTCCACACACTTTGTTCCGTCAACGATAAGGTATGTAGTATGATTATCGATGGATGGAGTTGCAGGAATGTAGCTAGTACAACTTTAGTTGAGAAATTAGGACTAGCATTGTTAAGACACCCTAGGCCTTATAAGTTGTAATGGTTGAATGAAAGTGGGGAAGTTAGGGTGAATAAAAGAGTTTTAATTAATTGCTCAATTGGGAGTTATAGTGACAAAGTAGTATGTGATGTGGTGCCTATGCATGTGGGTCATATCTTATTAGGAAGACCATGGCAATATGATAGAAGGGTCATACATGATGGTTATAGGAATCGTTATAGCTTTGTCAAGGATGGGAAGACTATTACTCTTGCACCCTTAACACCGACACAAGTGTATGGAGATCAAATCAAGCTGAAAAGTGAGGAAGACGAGAGAATAAGAGAGTCAGGAAAAAGGAGAGGCAATAGTGAGACCATCAATAAAAGAGAAAATAGTGAGGTGGCTGAGAGTGGAGAAAGGAGAGAGAAGCCACATGAGCGGAGAGAAAAGGAGTCAGTTGAGAGGAGAGAAAAAGAGTCAGCTGAGCGGAGAGAAAAGCTAAATGTCAACTTCTACGCAAAAGAGAGTGAGTTGAAAAAGGCTGTGAGCGATAATAGGCAAATGATATTGTTAGTGTCCAAGGAGTCCCTCCTCAATTTTGAGGATTCTAACACATCCCTCCCTAGTTTGGTTAAGTCTTTATTGCAGGAGTTTGACGATGTGTTTCCTGAGGAGATGCCAAGTAGATTGCCACCAATCAGAGGCATCGAGCACCAGATTGACTTTGTACCCGAAGCTGTCATACCGAATCGACCAGCTTACCGAAGCAATCCCGAGGAGACGAAGGAGCTTCAAAAGCAAGTGGAGGAGTTGATGAGCAAAGGTTATGTCAGAGAGAGTATGAGTCCATGTGCTGTACCTGTTTTGCTGGTGCCTAAGAAGGACGGGACTTGGAGAATGTGCGTGGATTGCTGAGCTATCAACAATACCACGGTAAAGTATCGTCGCCCAATACCTAGGCTAGATGATATGCTTGATGAGTTGCATGGTGCTTGCATTTTTAGTAAGATTGATCTTAAGAGTGGGTATCATCAAATTCGCATGCAGGAGGATGATGAATGGAAAACGACGTTTAAGACTAAGTATGGATTGTATGAATGGTTAGTTATGCCGTTTGGACTCACTAATGCACCGAGTACTTTTATGCGTTTAATGAACCATGTTTTGCGTGCTTTTATTGAGAAATTTGTTGTAATTTATTTTGATGACATCTTAATCCATAGCAAAAACCTAGATGAGCATTTAGAACATTTAAATTGTGTGCTTGTTGTGTTACGAAAGGAACAACTATATGCTAAATTTCAAAAAGTGCACATTTTGCATGGATAGAGTTGTTTTCCTAGGATTTGTGGTTAGTGCTAATGGGGTGAAGTCGATGAAGAAAAGATAAAAGCTATAAAGGAATGGCCAACACCTAAAACTATAACTGAAGTTAGGAGTTTTCATGGATTGGCTAGTTTTTATAGGCGATTTGTAAGAGATTTTAGCACCATCACCACATCGTTGACTGAAATAGTAAAGAAGAGTGTAGATTTTCATTGGGGAGAATCTCAAGAAATTGCATTTAACACAATTAAGGATAAGCTATGTAAAGCACCTGTTTTGGCATTACCAAATTTTGATAAAACATTCCAGGTTGAGTGTGATGCATCAGGAATAGGTATAGGAGCAGTGTTAATGCAGGAAAGGAGACCTATTGCTTACTTTAGCGAAAAGTTGAGTGGGGCAGCATTGAATTATCTGACATATGACAAGGAGCTGTATTCACTTGTTCGAGCATTAGAGACTTGGCAGCACTACTTATGACCAAAGGAATTCGTGATACACACCGATCATGAATCTTTAAAGTATTTGGGAGGTCAAGGTAAGTTGAACAAAAGACATGCGAGATGGGTGAAGTTTATTGAGACATTTCCCTACGTCATCAAGTACAAACAAGGTAACGAAAATATAGTTGCTGATGTGTTGTCGCGAAGGTACGTGCTTTTAAATTCATTAAGTACTAAATTACTTGGTTTTGAACATATTAAGGGCATATATGAATCAGATTGTGATTTTTCTAGTATTTATGCTTTATGTGATAAAGGTGCATTTGATAAATTCTATAGGCATGAAGGATATTTGTTTAGGGAAGATAAGTCGTGCATTCCTAATTGTTCTTTGCATGAATTATTGGTAGGGGACGCACATGCAGGTGGTTTAATGGGACACTTCGGGGTTCAAAAGACTTTAGACATGTTAGGGGAACATTTTTATTGGCCTAAAATGTGACATGACGTAGAACAAATATGTGGAAAGTGCATAACTTGTAAAAAGGCTAAGTCTAAGGTTCAACCCCATGGTTTGTATACTCCTTTGCCTGTACCTAGTGAACTTGGGGTAGACATATCTATGGACTTTGTGTTAGATTTGCCTAGGACAAAAAGGGGTCGAAATTCAATATTTGTAGTGGTCGATAGGTTTAGTAAGATGACGCACTTCATACCATGTCATAAAACTGACGATGCTGCTAATATTGCAGACTTATTCTTTAGGGAAATAGTAAGTTTACATGGAGTGCCTAAAAGTATAGTGTCTGATAGGGACGTGAAGTTTTTGAGTCATTTTTGGCGTGTTCTGTGGAGTAAGTTAGGAACTAAGTTATTATTTTCTACAACTTGTCACCCACAAACAGATGGACAAACTGAGGTAGTTAATCGAACTATGACTCAACTACTTAGGACAGTAATCAATAAAAATCTGAAATCATGGGAAGAGTGTTTACCGTTTATAGAGTTTGCATATAATCGAGCTACACATTCTACTACTTCGTTTTCTCCTTTTGAAATTGTTTATGATTTTAATCCACTAACACCTATGGATTTAATGCCTTTGCCTGTGCATGAACGAGGTAGCTTGGATGGGAAACGAAAAGCCGAGATGGTGAAAACACTCCATGAAAAGGTCAGAATGCAGATTGAAGAGAAAGGAAAGCTGATTGCATCAAAAGCAAATAAAGGAAGAAGACGCGTTACATTTGAGCCTGGAGATTGGGTTTGGGTGCATTTCAGAAAAGAGCGTTTTCCAGAACAGAGGAAGTCAAAATTGCAACCACGAGGTGACAGACCGTTTCAAGTTATCGAGAGGATCAATGACAATGCATACAAAGTGGATTTACCTGGTGAGTACAATATTTCGGCTACTTTTAATGTATCTGATCTCTCTCTGTTTGATGTAGGTACAAATTCGAGGACGAATCCTTTTGAAGAGGGAGGGGATGATATGATCCAGGAGTCAAGCCCGATGAAGGCGAGTGCGAGACGAGACCCGTTGATAGTCGACGGCGGACCAATGACGCGATCAAGGGCAAAGCAAGTGAAACAAGCGATGGGATTGCACGTTCAAGAAACTGTTGATGGAACCATGTTCGGGACTCAAAATGGGACAAGTTTCGTGTTCGGGTCAAAGACCGAAATAAAATGGATTAATGCGTTACAAGCAGCCGAAGACGAGAGTGTGTAGTGCAACCATGCGGCCGCACAGCATGATACCGAGAATCAAATGGCCAAAAATCTTATTACCATGCGGCCGCACGTGTTATAACCATGCAACCGCATGGTTCATTTTTGGGCGCGATTTTCCTTTTTTTCGCGTTTTTCCTTATTTTACTAGAATTTCATTTTTAATCAAATTCCTACCATATTGGACAAGTATTTTAGGAATTTTGTTAGATTATTAGAATTATATTTCCTTTTTGACTCCTATTCAAGGAATAGTATAAATAGGAGAATATTTTTTCATTGTAAAGACCTTTTTTTGAACTTTGACTATTGCTTAATATTATAGAGAGAGAATTATTCTTTCAATTTAATTGTTCTTCTTGAACAATCTTGGAACTTATCAAGATTCGACTTCTTGTGGCGTTCTATCAATCGGATTGTGGGTTCTTTCAATTGTAATTAAGGAGTTTTAGGTTCTTCGCTAATCTAGGATTTTTTGGTTCAATTTTTGGGGTTCAAGATCCAAAATCGGGTTAGTATTGGCATTCTTGGGTTTCGCATCAATCTCGTTGTGGGTTTCGTAGTTTCCATCGCCACGGGGTTCGCATCAAGAGGAGTTCAATTAACAGATTCAAGAGAGAAAAACAGGCCTAAAGCCGTGATGCATTCGCAACAAGTCCATATTTGCATATAGGTTTCGTTAGAACAATGTCATACTAAAGTATTGAATATCCATAAGCAAGCAAATCCAAACGCACACACACATAAAGAACTTACATATAGATAAAGTATCGGTATATCCAAAATTTTAACAACTTTTTCTTCCAAATTTATGTTAACTACAGACCTTATTAAGTCACTAACAACGAAGGGTGCCCCGGTATACTTGTCGGTGAAAGGTGCTCCGATTGGGGATGGGTGGTGTCGGCAGAGGGAGGGAGGGCTTCTGTTTTGCCCCTTTTGTTTTCTTTCTTTTCTTTTTTCATTTTTTAAGTTTTTCTTCTTCTTTTTTTATTTTTATTTTTTTGGGACAAAATGTACCACGTCAGCAAAATTTCAAATCCTTGTTTTTATCCCTGTTTTCATATCTAGCTTATTAGCATTTTCCGTGGTGATATATCATGTAGTCCTTTCTCAAGTTCTGAGTATAGAATACCACAAATAAGCTTAGTTCATTGGTGTAACAGAACTTTAAGATTCATAGAACAAAGTCAATTAGAAGAACACAAAGAACACTAAGGGTCTGTTCTCTTCATGGGTTCGAATCTAGCCACCCACCAATTTATATAAAAAAATTTATATTGTGCATATAAAATTCAAAAAAAATTAAAAAAAATTCCTTTGTATTGAATTGCACTGAAATAGAATTGAACCCGTAAGCTTTAAGAAACCTGTGACTCAACCAACTATGCCATCCCACTATTTGCAAAACAACCCATTTTCCACGTTTTTGAATTGATGTCTGGGTTTAACTGAAAACAGCCAAAACGGCTTTTTTGGCGTTTTCCATCTTCTTTGTAAATTTTAAACTCATTTTTGAAAATTCGTTTATGAAAATATGTAAGTAAACGTGTTTTCAGTGTTTTCGAAAATTAAAAACTGAAAATGACCTGAAAATAGCAAAAATAACAGTCCCTAAATGTCTTGGTTTGAGATTGAATTGCATTGTTTCTGAAGTGTTTTTCAAAGTAGCTAATGATATAGAGCTAGGTATTTATGGTTTTCTTTTGCAGGCAAAACAATTTTGGACTCTTCTACTACTACTATATTTAAGTATAGGAGTAAAGTTGACTGGGCTCTTTTGATTTGGCCTGGTGCAAGACCACCTATGACTAAGCCGGCACAACCCACATTTTCCTTCCAGTCCCAGACAAGGTCACCAGCCAGGATTTGCACCTCAAGAGATAGCCGTTCCAAATTCAGATTCGCAATAAAATCAGTTCGAATCGAGTAGAATCTGCCCCATTTCAAGTCTCGGGTTCTTTCTCCAGTTTTACACTGGTGGAAAAAAAAAATGTTTTTACTGCATTTATAGTATTACATACACGAAGGAAAAGCGATACTCCGAGACGTATTTCTATCTTAAGGATTTAGTAACACAACTTGTAGTACAATGCATCAAATTGAAATACAAGGGAATTAAGCACAAAAGACTGAACAAAGAACAAACTAACGGCATACTTGGTACACTATATTGGACGGACAGAAAAGGACAATAGAGATTTCAACTTTTTTCTCATTTTTCCAATTCTATCCAATGAAAACTAACAAGTACGCCTTAAAAGTTTCAGCATGGTTCCTTGGAAGAACTTCTTGATGATAGCTCGTATCTACCAGTATGCTGAATTATACAAACAGATATAAAGCTACTTCGATGATGAGGGCACAGAATTTGGGTGAACCTTCTTGAACACAATGGGTAAGCAACCAGCAAAAGTAGATTTTTTCCCTTCAACAGCATTTTTCTTACTTCTCTTGTTCGAATCGCTTATTTTCCCTTCAGAAGCTGCTTTTTCTTTGGTTCTCTTGTTTTCTAGTTCTCTCGTCATCTTCTCCTTATGAAGCTTTCTCATCAAATAAACTTCAGCAATATCCACACTAAGAGTCGACATGGCTTAATCAAAGGTCACCAAAAATAAGCAGAATCAAAAAAGATAAAAATAAATAAAAGGTGGAATTATAGAAGCTGGTGGATTTAGATCGTAATAAGAATTGTCTATATGATAATTTAGTAGTGTAAGGGAGTATATATGGTGATCGCGAACTTGGGCTGCACGCAAATCTTGGACACTAGTGTGAATATTCTGGGAAAAGTAAAATGATTAAGAAATTTTGTCGTCGTTCACTAAAATACTTCAGAAATATGAATATCTATGAAATGTGTCACATATTGAAAATTTAGGACCACATGTTCAGACTTGGAAACCAAGTTTTTACGACTTTGATTTGGACCATATGTTTTTCCATTACAGTAATACTTTGTCAGCGTGCTTGACCAGGAAATTGACATCTTGTGTTTGCCTGACATTGATCACTTGGTTCAAAAAAAAAAAAAAAAAAGGTTGACCCCAACCTTAAGGGTCTCCTACCGCCCTTGCCCTGAAGTATCGTGAGGGAGGTAAATCGCAGGTTATGCCTCGAAGGGTATAGGGTGGAAGGCTGCTTGTACACTTGCACTTACCCAAGAACCAAATTCATATTTCAGGATTCGAATCCTTGACGCGGCAGTCTCAAGCAAAGCTGGATTTCTCCACCCTCCCCTTTTACCACTTGGAGATGTGCCCTGGGGGCCATTGATCACTTGGTTCGTTAAGATGAAAGGGACGTGTTAGGTTTGTTTGATTTGGATTAAAATCTAATTTTAATTCAATATTAATCACATTTTCATAGGTCCCATAATTTTTAAACCACATATTTTAAAAATTTCTATCACAATATACTAAAAAAAATTTAGCCCTTGTTTGAGCTCCATTTTGGACGAAAAATGAATTTTTGAAGTGTATTGATGGAAAATGTGTGGTTAAAAAATAAGGAAAAATTTTGAATTTACGTGTAATATTATTTTATTGAAAAATGTGTGATTGAAATGATATCAAAATACTATAGAATAATGCATTTTTTCTAAATAATGGGGCTCAAACAATCCCTTAATTTTAATTCCCACCAAACAGCCTCTTAATCTTTGGGGACTTTTTGAAAAGTACTATGTGCCTGTTTAGTTTACATTAAAATCTGATTTTAATATATGTCAAAGTCAAATAATCAATATTAACAATATTTTTCATGAGTCCCACAATTTTTCAACCACACATTTCAAAAACTTCTACTACATTTAACTAAAAACTAAAAAATATAGTTTTAATCCCCACCAAACACCCTCTATATACACAGATAAGTTTAATTGATAAATCCTTTGTGTTGATTTTATGTTTGTGCACTTTAATTTCTTGTAGTTAACGTTTAGTTAATTCTTGAATGGTTCTCGTCTTTTCATTCTGTTATCATGAGATGAAATTAGAAAGGGAACCATCCATTAATCATTTCCTTCAAGGGATCTAAAGGACCGAGTTGTTACGAATTGTTGGGACAGTGGTTTCACAGGATATTGGGGGGGAAAGAGGGTATGAGAATGAACTCTTTTATATATCTAACTCGACCCATTTACAGTCGCATGTAATGACTGGTCACGGCCACATTATTAGTAAAAGACAGTTTAATCCAGCTTCTAGAAAAAAGAAATGACGGTTCCAAGTTCTAGCTTCCCCTCATCTTGTCTCAATATGAAGTCTTGATCTTCAGTCCTAGTCGTTAAGTTCACCTTTAAGCTCAGTTAGTTACCATCAAATAACAATGGACCCTTCTTACACATATATTCTGAGTTCCAGTTACTTCCCCTCACAATAATTTCATCTTCCAACTAGAACATAGACTCAATAATATTTGGGCTCTTTACATCAATTGATGAACTAAAACCTAACCATAAGCCTAGCTATCTATTTGCCCAAATCAAGTTTTCTTTTCTTTTTTTTTCCCTTTTTTTTTTTTTTTTTTTTTTTTTTTTTTTTTTTTTTTTGGTGCACTTTTCCAAATCAAGTTTATTTCGCATTTTCCAGATCAAGTTTATTTCACAACAAATTTTACTTGTTATAGAAAAATCCTACAACCGAAAAAGTAAAATTTGCACTAACACACCTGTCATGTAACGTTCCTTTTACATTCTTCAACCATCAACAAGATTAAACCAAAATGCTAGACATGGGTTTCATGTTCATTAATTATATCCAATCGTGTCTCGTCCAGCATAAAAATGCTGAAAATGCAGTATATTATTGGTTTATCCCTTTATGAAATTAAGCCCTTAGCAGTTACCGAGAACAATTATACGCTGACAATATTCTACTGCATCAGTTATATTGAAAAAAACCCGCCCTGCTTCAATTTTGTCTACAAATTTTGCTGTTTTCAGCTTGGTAATCACCTGCCACCTTGGATTTGCCACTGCTAACTGCAAACCAGTAAAAAAGTAAATCTTATACCATTTTCATCGAATAAAAATTCTATTTTCTGAAGACTTCAGAGTAAGTAAAATATAGACTCACTTCTGTGCCTCTTGAAATCAGTTTCTTGTGCAGTTCTTCTAGGGAATGAATTCCAGAAGTGTCAATATTCATCACATCTGTCACAATCTAAGTAAAATATAAATTTTCTTCTGTGCCTCTTGAAATCAGTTTCTTGTGCAGTTCTTCTAGGGAATGAATTCCAGAAGTGTCAATATTCATCACATCTGTCACAATCATGTATGGTTTAGAATAAAAATAAAATGTTTGATATGCTGAACTGCATAGGATACGAATTGGACAACTGAAAAATTATGTGAAATTCCTCTATTTATCATATTCAACCTCTTGATATGAATGTAGCAAACAAGTCCAAAATCCATTGATCTGAATCATAAAATTTCAGAGGCCAACACAACTTACTGGACATATCGAGGACTAATATCCGAACTCCTCTTTTTGTAGTTTCTTTAGTATCATTTTCGTTGAAGACCCTCCTCAGGATTCTGTATCAGGATATGGAAATATGAGTTGCCTATCTTAAAAATTTAGAACCATTAAAATTTGATTTGAAATAATTTGACAAGAGCTCATTCGTTACTAGACCTTTCTCTGATGAAACTAGCATTTGCAAAACAAAGTGTTCCAGAACTAATACTGACAATTAAGATTCCTGGAATTTGAGTGGCCACAGGATATTGCAGGATGTTGCAGAATATATCTGTTCCAGGAAGTCTTCCGAGTACTTGCGTACTTCGTTTAATAGATTCTACTAATATTTTAGCAAATGAGATTGCCACCTGCAATAAATTTGAAAGACATAGTAAGCATAGTTAATTATCACATCCCGAAACTGCACATGATAAATTTGTCTGGTGCAGAAGCTAAATATTAAAAAAATCTGAAATTTCACTAAGAAAATTTAAGGATTAACAGCACACAGTTGAAAATGGTTTCTTAATTGAGCATATTTGAGCTGAAATTAAGTAGGACCCACACTCCAAAATTAACAGAACCAAGTGTATTCATGTTCTACTTTGTGAGATAAATAACATGATATATTTACTTGTAAAAAATCATAATATATTGAAAAATATATGCGTATTCAAAATCATTCCTTTGAAACTTCGATAAATGAGAATTTAGTTTATATTAGTAAACTTTGTCCACATAGAAAAACTAGTGGGAAAAAGTATGACTTATAAGACTCAAGTCAAAGAAAAAACTACCTTTTTTATTCGACTAAATTAAGCCCGTGTTTGATAGCCATTATTCGGAGAGAAAAAAAGAAGCAATGCTTTGAATAGTGAAGTTTTAGAGAACGTGTCATTAAAAAGTAGAAAAAATATTTTGGATTTACATGCAAAATATTTTATTACATGAATGTATTATTGAAAATGAGTACGTAGAAATGAGTTTTGAATTAAAGGCCATCAAAATGGGCTAAGTTTAGTGAAATTTCTCAAAAAAGATGCTTCTTCATATGAAGAGGGTGAAAGTGCTAGGAAGAAATTGGATGCGGTTAATGCATGGAACATCGATTTTTATGCAAAAATTATGTTTTCAACAAACTGAATAACACAAGTATTGTAATGCGAAATCTATAAAAGAACTGAAAAAATCTTTGGACGCAAAATATAAGATAGAAGATGTTGGCATAAAGAAATTTGTTATTATTTATTTTTGGATTATAAAATGGTTGAAAGCAATACTGTTATATTCCAAGTCAAGATTTTCAAGTTATTCTCCATGATATTCTTAGTACGTATTACTGAGGAATGATGAGTGAATATTAGAGGCACTTGTGACATATGTGCGAATTGTTGGATGTTCTTTAATTATAAAGCTATATATCATGAAGAGCAACACCATATGGGAAACTCTTCATATTTCAAAATTAAAGGATATTAAAGATAGTGCTTAAAATGACAAGTGATAAGGAGCTCAAATTGAATGATGTTCTTTATGGGCTGGAGATTCGTAAGAATTAAGTGTCAAGTTCACTAATAAGGAAGAACGAGTTCAAGTTAGTCTTTATATCAACAAATTTGTCCTTACTAAAAGGTAAATAATTTTGGAAATTGTTATCTTAATAAAGGGCTCTTTAAAGAAATAAGCCATTTGTACATTCTTTTGTTTACATTATGGTTGACACTCCATTGATTTTCAAATTGAAATGGGCGGGACAGTGTGTTTCATTTTAAAAATGTCCGCTCATGTTACGAAATATGACACAATGTCAAATGATGTCAAACAAAGTGTACATGTAGCATGATTACTCTTTAAAATGAATGTAAAGACAATTGTACCTCCCAAAATTAAATGATATTAAAGATAGTGCTTAAAATGACAAGTGATAAGGAGCTCAAATTGAATGATGTTCTTTATGGGCTGGAGATTCGTAAGAATTAAGTGTCAAGTTCACTAATAAGGAAGAACGAGTTCAAGTTAGTCTTTATATCAACAAATTTGTCCTTACTAAAAGGTAAATAATTTTGGAAATTGTTATCTTAATAAAGGGCTCTTTAAAGAAATAAGCCATTTGTACATTCTTTTGTTTACATTATGGTTGACACTCCATTGATTTTCAAATTGAAATGGGCGGGACAGTGTGTTTCATTTTAAAAATGTCCGCTCATGTTACGAAATATGACACAATGTCAGAAATGATGTCAAACGAAGTGTACATGTAGCATGATTACTCTTTAAAATGAATGTAAAGACAATTGTACCTCTAATTATGAATAAAATTAAATCATTCTCCTACTCGCGTAAGTCGTCTAATTACTGGCATGAAATATTTACATAGATTGATTCAATTGGATTTATTATCAAATTGTGATATAAATTATAATCATAGATGTGAAATATGTGTCGAAACCAAAATGGCTCAACTACCTTTTCATTATGTCGAAAGAAGTATTAAATCACTAGATTTAATTCTCATTGATATATGTAATCTAAAATTTATACAAACTAGATATGGTGAATAGTATTATTATTTTTATTGATGATTGCATTCGATATTGCAATGTTTAACTCAAAATCAAGACGAGACAATTGAAATGTTTAAATATTATAAATTAGAAGTTGAGAATCAATTTTCGACACATAGAATGATTCATCAAACAACCGACGCAAATTATTCTCAACCGAATGGCATTGGTGAATCCAAAAATCGAACATTGAAAGAAATGATTAATGTTACGTTAAAAGTTTAGAATTACACCTGAACTTGTGGGGAGAAGCTTTACTTTTTCTCAATTATATTATTAAAAAATTACCTCATAGAAAAATTAACAAGATATCTATGAATTATGAAAAATGTCATCATCCTTAAAAGGTATGGGGATATTTGGCAAAGCTAGTAGTTTCTAAATCTAACATGGTTAAGATATAACCAAAAAACATTGATTGCATATTAATTAGTTATGCGTATCATAGTAGTGCATACAGATTTATTGTACATAAATCAATAATTTTTGATGTACATGTTAATACAATCATTGAATTTAGGGATACTTCATTTTTCCAAAATGTTATGACATGCAAAGTGAATCAAGTTCACTATAGAGGCCTCTTGATACTATCACTAGTAATAATTGACGTGTTACAGATCAAAGATCTATAAATGGGGATAAATGTAGAGACAGTAAGAGATTTAGTAGGATGGCCTCCTTTGGGCTTGATTTTCTAATATATTATTACTTTTATCAATGATTGCATTCAATATTGCAATGTTTGTTTACTAAAATTCAAAGATAAGATAGTTGAAGTGTTTAAATATTATAACTAGAGAATAAATTTAACAAAAACGATTATGGCAATAAGAAATGATAGAGATGGTGATTATGATTCTCCATTTGAAAAATTATGTTCAACACATAGAATGATTCACCTAACAACCAACCCTTAGTCTTCTCAATCTAATGGCATTGATGAATTCAAAAATCGAACATTGAAAGAAATGATTAATGTTATGTTAATAAGTTTGGAATTACGTAGAAGCTTTGCTTTCCCTCAATTACATTCTCAACAAATCGTCTCATAGAAAAACTATCAAGATAGATGAAAGTGTCATAAAAATAACTACAAATACTTAAAGGGTATGGGGATATATGGCAAAGTTAGTAGTTTCTAAACCTAAAAAGGTGATATGACCATAAAATCATTGATTGTGTATTAATTAGTTATGCCTATCATAGTACATAAAGACTTATTGTACATAAATCAATAATATCCAATGTACATGTTAATACAATCATTGAATTCAAGTATACCGTATTTTTAGAAAATGTTATAACACGCAAAGAAAATCAAATTCAATGTAAAGGCCTCTTATACTATCACTAGTAATAATCAACATGATCTACAACTGATGATGAACCTAGATGCAGTAAGAGATTTAGAAGGACAGCCTCATTTGGGTATGATTTTCTAATATGTTTATTAGATAATAAACCTCAAAGTTCTACGGAGGATATGACTTCAATTGAATCTTCATATTGGAAAGAAACTATTAATAGTTAAATTGAATTCATACTACAAATCACACATGGAAATTAGTAGACCTTCCACTTGGTAATAAGCTACTAGGGTGTAAATGGATCTTTGAAAGAAAAATGAAGACCGGTGCATCAACTCACAAATATATTGCAAGACTTGTTTCTAGAGCCTAAAAGCAAAAAGATGAATTTGATTATTTCGATACATATTTACCTCTTACATGAATAACTTCAATTCAAATTCTAATAGCAATAGCTGCATAAAACGGTTTAGAAATAGATCAAATGGATGTAAAAATGGCAATACTGATGTGAATTGAATGAAGAAATTTATATGGAGTAATATGGAGGATTTGTTGCTTCATGACAAGAAAAGAAAGTACATCGACTTCTTAAATCGCTTTATGAGTTAAAGCAAGCTCCTAAAAATGGCATTCAAAATTTGACACAGTTGTTGTGTCAAATTGTTTCAAAATTAAAGATTGTGATAAATATATGTATGTTAAGATCATTCAAATTGGATATATCATGGTTTATTTATATGTGGATAACATACTAATTATAGGTAGCAATGATACCATAATTAAAACTATAAAAATCATATTAACGAGCAAGTTTGAAATAAAAGGATTAGGGTAATCATGCCCCTATTTGTACAGCTAGAGATATAGGAAGTTTGAGAATAGTCTTTAACGACCAATGGTTAACGATGAGATGTTATCATAGGAATTAAAACTTTTTAAAGTATTCGATGGTTTCATTTTATCTCAATCACATTATATTGTGAACTTTCACATTCATGATAAGTACACACTAGTTTTAGATATTTTCCATAATGCATTTCAGAACAAACACTTTCTAAGCATACTCTGATGGCACAACTGGTGGGGTGGGCTCAACAAAACAATATGATATTAGCCAATCATATTATGTACCATGTAATAGTCGTATGAAAAAAACAAAAAACAAAGAGAGAGAGACAGAGAGAGAGAAGAAGAAGAAGAAGAAGAAGAAGAAGAAGTGAGAGAACATAACTAAATTACGTACCGCAATAAGAAGTCCAATTTCCACGGAGCCGAACAAGACCCCAAAGAAGGCACCAAGGCAAACAACAAAATCAAGCTTGTCCGTCTTCCATAAATTATATGCTTCATTTAAATCAATCAATCCAGGAAGAGCAGACAATATGATTGATGCCAGAATGGCAAGTGGAGTGTAATACAAGAGCCTGGTGAATAACAGCAGGGACACGAGCACCGTTATAGCCATAACTATATTTGACACCACTGTTTCAGAGCCTGCACTAAAGTTTACTGCAGTCCTTGAGAATGAACCTGCATGTAATCAGTTCTTCAGAATTACTGAACAATTTTGTTAACTGCCGTTTATGATTTAAAGGAATGTCCTATGAAACAAGACTGTAGAGTTCAGTAGATTTTAATTCATTCAAACATTGACAATGACTCAGTTTAGAGTGTTGTTTCACTTTGGTCACCAAACTTTTATTTTCCAAATTAGCTACTGAAGTTTGAGTTTATGAGAATTAACAGAAATTCAAAATGTTTTTCCAAAGAATAAAAAATAAAAGAAAGAAAAAGAATAGGAAAATCTTAACTTATTTTGCCCAGCTAAACAAAAAAACATCATATATAATGGATGTTCATACCACTTCATATTTCATGGTAGCCGCATCATTATTTTTGTTAATTAATGAACTGATAGAGATCCATGGAATTGAACTGAAATAACATATATACGAAAGTATAGTAACTCGTTTGAAAAGAAAAAAGGGGCAATGCCAAACTGAAACAAATCTATAATTTAGGTGACTGGCAATAATTCTTTTAGCCCATAAAAGTTCATGTTCTTCTTACTCCTTAATACTTGTTATTAATTCGACCTTATCAAGCAAGCCATAATTGGTTATCATGAACTTAAATTGGCCTACCAGTTGCAGCATAGCAGGAAGTAAGAGATCCCACAATGTTCATGAAACCCATGGCTACCATTTCTTTGTTCCCGTCCAGGTGGTAGCCTTTAATGGAAGCGAAAGATCGCCCAACTGCAATGGCTTCCTGAGGTAATCAACATTGTTAGTACTTTCTTCCAAATCCCCCCCCCCCCCCCGGTTCT